>NW_026854805.1:0-130000 GCF_026571515.1 Ruditapes philippinarum | reverse complement strand
ATAGGTCAGTAACATAAGTCACCCCTAATTAAGCCATCTCAAAGAAACAGTTATTAGGAGGGATCCACTGTGGCTTAATTAGCCATAAGGAAATGGCAAAGAAGAATTAAATGAATTATTCAGGTATAATGACAATTAGTGACAATTAGCGTAAATGCTTCAGTATCAGCAATTAAAGCCGTAAATTGATTCTGATTGATGCAATAATAAATCTAGAAATATATAGCTCCTATCAGCACGAAGCTTGCCAACCATTCCATTTCTATATAAATCACAGACGGATAAAAAATGTTATCATAAAAGTAAAATTAACTTATAATGACAAAGATCAAAGATGGAATATTCATCTGAAATAATCATTTTCTATATATATTGATAAGCTTAAAATTGTTGTATTAAGTTCCATTTAGCTTAAAATCCTAGTCATGAATCACGTTTAAAGGCTTCAAACAAGACAAAACAAAGCATAAAACTTCATCATTTTATATAAGCTTCATTAAAAGATTATAATTATTTTTTGGCACTTAAATGCCTGTAAATATTATGAAGTTTGAACATAAAGATCAGCCATTCTCCCTTTTCTTTTCTGTCTGGTTGGGTTGTTATAATGGTAAAGGTCACATGGTGACTTCCCAGCTTTACTAGTAGAGGAAGACCTGACAGAGGCCCTTCCATGCATCATTTCAGGCAGAAACTCACCACCAATGTTCCATAAGCTTGCTGGATAGCTTCCTCACATGAAAGAATCAAAGATTTGAACCCATAGCGGTATGGCAGCCATTCTCTAAGTCAAAGGCATGTTGGGTAACTGTAAGGTACTTGAGGAGAGCGCAAATTTTCACTGCTGTAGACAAAAACTTTATAAAATAAGCATGCTGCGAGTGACTGCTTTATCACGAACCTTTTTTTTTAGACTTTTGCTACTTAAATCCACATAAAAACTGTTATGAAAATGTATCAATAATAATAAACTATGTTCTTATTTATTATGCATGCTTTATTATGCATACTTATCATACACTTTCTGACAGTAAAAAAATTCTAATGGTAGTTTATCCTAGATTGTCTTGTCAAAAATAAGCATTTAGATGGAATGATGTGTCAAAATGGAATCAAATTTTAACCTAGATTCTACTGCCAAAATGTCACAGTCATTTTTTGCTTGTTTCCTTTCTGAAGATTATGTATCCTTACCATTTTCCTTAAAAAACTTTTAAGTGTGACCAAAGTTCACCAAACTCAATTCTATAAATGGTGGTCTTTTCACTTAATTTGGTCAAATGTGATGAACATGTTTTAAAAAAATCTAAATTTCAATCAAGTCTTTTGTCTTCAATTTTCACAGGAAGCTTGGACAGAGGAAGTTAACTGATACACTGAGCACATATCAAGCACCTTTGATGGAAATAGAATAGACCTAGTATCATGTGCTATGTAATTGACTAAATACAAATAGTACATGCATACTTAAAATGATTTCTTTCTATTGTACTTCGAAATGCACTTTATTCATCGGTAACTGGGTATTTCAGAGTCAGACCGCATGATTAAATGTTATTTATTACTCCCTGAAAAAACCAGACAAAAGCAATTACATTGTACCTTCTCATTTTGAAAATAAGAAAAGCATGACAAAACATAAGATATCACTTCCATAAAATGCATATAATTATTTTTCTTCCCATAAGAAATGGAGACGCTCTATAGTACATTGCTAAACATACTAAGTAGTTGCACATGAGATAATAAAATTTACCCCCATCATATTTATTACAGAATAAAACAGAGGGGGGAAAAAATTTGGAATTCAGCAGGAACTTGTAAGAGCTATCATTCATGACTTGCGTTTATATATCGTTATAATATACACGCTTTACATGCCACTAGATATGTAAATAAAAATGCATTGTTTCACTAAATATAACAGATTTTTTCCTCTCTGATATGTGAGCCGGTTGATTGGTGGAAATGGCAGCTGTAAAATTTCTAAAATAGCCAAGAGCATTTCTGTCCCGGCTCAGAGTAATTCTGTACCAACCTTGTGGTTTGATCAGCTCAACAGTAAAAACAACATCAACAACATCAATCCAATTAAAGTCAATACCATTTTCATATCATTCTTTGTAATATATACCAGCATTCACTATGCTGCCGTTTTTCTGCAAATCCGCCTTTGAAACAACCTGCCCACTGGCTACTTTAATGCAATGATACTCCCTACACAGAAAGGATGCAACACTCCTCAACTAAATAGCTACATGCATTTAACCCAGTTTCAGTGTTAACAAGGGAACTAACTCTTGGATTATTTGAAACAGAGTTATGTTTAAGTATTAAGAGGGCAAGTTTACATTTTTTCCATTACATGAAATATCTATTGAACATTATCAAAGCATCAACTTCAAATATGATATAAATCACCATAATTATTAATCTTGAAATATTTTAATGGCCATTAAATGTTAGTTGAAAAGAATTTATTTGCTTATTAAAAGAAATCCAGACGTTAAATGAATTGCATGAATAAAATAAAATAGTTCACAATTCAAAAATTGTGCACTGACCCACCTATATGGAAGGCATGTGTAGTTTTACAGCATGGAGCATCAATTTACCACTAAATCTTCCGTCAACAAGAGTTTGGAATGCAATGTACCCCAGACATGTTGTTTACACTAATAATTACAGAGGCAAAAATTGACAATTCTGGAATGAGAAACCATCTCAAAAACATTCGATAATACCTTGATACAGGTTTTTATTCCCATAAATTTTACTATCGTTAACCCCTTTGGCAACCTGTTTGAGGCAGCCATTCTCTAAGTCAAAAGCATGTTTGGTAGTTGTAAATTACTTGAGGAGAGGGCATTTCACTGCTGTAGACAAAAACTTTATAAAATAAGCATGCTGTGAGTGACTGCCGTATCATTAACTTTTTAAGACTTTTGCTACTTAAATCCACATAAAAACTGAAAATGTATCAATTATAATAAACTATGTTCTTATTTATTATGCATTCTTTATTATGCATACTTATCATACACTTTCTGACAGTAAAAAAATTCTAATGGTAGTTTATCCTAGATTGTCTTGTCAAAAATAAGTATTTAGATGGAATGATGTGTCAAAATGAAATCAAATTTTAACTAAATTCTACTGCCAAAATGTCACAGTCATTTTATGCTTGTTTCCTTTCTGAAGAGAATGTATCCTTACCATTTTCCGTAAAAAAAAAACTTTCAAGTGTGACCGCAGTTCACCAAACTCAATTCTATAAATGGTGGTCTTTTCACTTAATTTGGTCAAATGTGATGAACATGTTTCAAAAAATATCAAAATTTCAATCAAGTCTTTTGTCTTCAATTTTCACAGAAAGCTTGGAAAGAGGAAGTTAACTGACACAATGAGAACATATCAAGCACCTTTGATGGAAATAGAATAGACCTAGTAACATGTGCTATGTAATTGACTAAATACAAATAGTACATGCATACTTTAAATGATTTCATTTTAGTACTTCGAAATTCACTTTATTCATCGGTAACTGCGTATTTCAGAGAGAGACTGCATGATTATATGTTATTTATTACTCCCTGAAAAAACCAGACAAAGCAATTACATTGTACCTTCTCATTTTGAAAATAACAAAAGCATGACAAAACATAAGATATCACTTCCATAAAATGCATATAATTATTTTTCTTCCCATAAGAAACGGAGACGCTCTATAGTACATTGCTAAACATACTAAGTAGTTGCACATGAGATAATAAAATTTACCCCCATCATATTTATTACAGAATAAAACAGAGGGGGGAAAAAATTTGGAATTCAGCAGGAACTTGTAAGAGCTATCATTCATGACTTGCGTTTATATATCGCTATAATATACACACTTTACATGCCACTAGATATGTAAATAAAAATGCATTGTTTCACTAAATAAACAGGTTTTTTTCCCTCTTTGATATGTGAGCCTGTTGACTGGTGGAAATGGCAGCTGTAAAATTTCTAAAATAGCCGAGAGCATTTCTGTCCCGGCTCAGAGTAATTCTGTACCAACTTTGTGGTTTGATCAGCTCAACTGTTAAGTAAAACCAACATCAATCCAATTAAAGTCAATACCGTTTTCATATCATTCTTTGTAATATATACCAGCATTCACTATGCTGCCGTTTTTCTGCAAATCCGCCTTTGAAACAACCTGCCCACTGGCTACTTTAATGCAATGATACTCCCTACACAGAAAGGATGCAACACTCCTCAACTAAAGAGCTACATGCATTTAACCCAGTTTCAGTGTTAACAAGGGAACTAACTCTTGGATTATTTGAAACAGAGTTATGTTTAAGTATTAAGAGGGCAAGTTTACATTTTTTCCATTACATGAAATATCTATTGAACATTATCAAAGCATCAACTTCAAATATGATATAAATCACCACAATTATTAATCTTAAAATATTTTAATGGCCATTAAATGTTAGTTAAAAAGAATTTATTTGCTTCTTTAAAGAAATCCAGATGTTAAAAATGAATTGCATGAATAAAATAAAATAGTTCACAATTCAAAATTTGTGCACTGACCCACCTATATGGAAGGCATGTGTAGTTTTACAGCATAGAGCATCAATTTACCACTAAATCTTCCGTCAACAAGAGTTTGGTATGCAATGTACCCCAGACATGTTGTTTACACTAATAATTACAGAGGCAAAAATTGACAATTCTGGAATGAGAAACCATCTCAAAAACATTCGATAATACCTTGATACAGGTTTTTATTCCCATAAATTTTACTATCGTTAACCCCTTTGGCAACCTGTTTGAAAGTAACAATGTAATTCTATCTATTTCTTTAAACCGGAAAAACCGCAGTAAAAAAGAGAATATGTAAATTTAATTCTAATCGGTATTCAGTAATTACTACCTATGTAACAGAAAGTAAGTACCCACTTGACAGTTATTTGAAACAGTTTTTTCATCAAAAAAAGCAATTAATTGTTAAAGAAAGGTGAAAATCGTCCATGATTTGAGTCAACAATTCATTTCAGATATTTTTATGTAACAGTCATAATGAAGTACTTCAGCAGGGCAGTAAAATCCATTGAAAAATGTGTAAGATTTAAAATGAAATGTTGAAAAGTCATGACAAGAAAATCTTATTTAACATTATAACAAAGTAAGATAGTGTAATAGCAACAAGCTTCAACTTTATTGCTTTAAATGGATATTATTCAAAAGGTGGTGTTTGTAGTTTTCACTCAAGATCACGGCAGTTATTAGGCCACATTAAATTTACCAGAGCACAGTGCAGCCACTGCATCGTGCCTGGGCAGGCTGTCAAGCAGTTTACCAGTACTAGTTGCCTTTACTTTTGTAAGAAACTGAAACTTCTGTACATGCCAGAGCAGAGGTACAGTGCGAATGACCATAGAAAAGATTTCATGATCAATTACAACAAAAGTAACCTGCACCTTCTTGGAATCGAACCCTGATCCAACACTATACCTATTGAGCAAACCCAACGTTGTATGTCATTCAAGACTTTTGTAAAATTCAGTTTATACTATACACTTAAAAGTACATTTTTCAAACAAATATTTATTTTTTTCAAATTTTAAATACCAAAGGGGAGATGATAATCACATAAAGAAAGAAAAGCCAAGGTTTAATACTCATTTACTGTTTTATACATGTACAATTGTATCTATGATATCAAGTAAATTACACAATATATATTTTTTTATGAAAAAATTCTCTCTATGAACATAACAAAAAACAAACAAAATAACAATTTTAACCAAAAAAGCCAAATGTATCATTTTTATCAGACATTGTTTAAGATATTATAGTCTTTCTAATCAGACATTCTTTAGGGGGGAAAAAACTGAAAAATATCTCTAGAAACCTTAAATAACACTGAAAAATCTCAAATATTTCTTCAAATCTCATCAATTTTTTGCCAAATCAATGTTAACAGTGTCTCGACACACACATACTGGTTGTCAGGCCAATACGGCTCACTTACTCTGTCATGCCATCAGCTTTCTGAGGTAATTGCTTCTCTAAAATGCTTTACATTATCTAATTCAATTTCAAAAATCAAAGCTGTTATTCTTTTAGGGTTGTATTATCATTGTAATTAATCAAAAATCTAATTTGTGCCCCAAGGAATTTTCTCTAACAGTTGAGGCAACCCCCCATTATTATATCGAGTAATATAATTATTGGTGAAAATCCCGCCGTCGTAACTATGGCATCGAATCGAAAATGTGACAAGTGCCATTCTAAGACCATCCAATATAACATACCATTCCTCAGGTGTCTGTCACTATTACTAATTCATAAGATCCTCACTTCTAATCCATTATCAAAATTATTTCTATCAGTTTCAGTTATGCATAAAAAAACCCATAAATAACAACATTTTTGAAAAATTATCCAATCACCAGAGTGCTTGGCATGACCAGTACCCAAGAACTGCTGACCTAGATGGTGTTACTCATTATCAGCATTATCAATTACCAAAATACACTTACATTATCAATGATCAAAATACACTTATATTATCAATTACCATAATACATATACAAGGATATAAAACTTATACATATAATAGCAGAATATCAAATTTTCTTTGTATCCTTACAACTTTTGTTCTTGTTGTTTTTCATGCTGATTTTATCATGTTTTTTGGTCAAATTTTGGCCCTGGATCATGGATAACTAACCAGTAATCGTAAATTTCTCCGCAAGTGACTAAATGCCAATTCAACATGAATTTTGAATCTGTTATAAGAGATAATGACCATTAGACTCAATGTTTCCAGATCAATCGTCATGGATTAATTTTGCCTCGCCCACGGACTGAGCCATCAAACTCTGGACTACTATTCCCTCCCTATGACCTACAATTAGACTGGACAGATTTTTTTTATACTTCAGCTTTACGCCCTATGAAGACCAAACAATATTAATTGAAGTAAACAATGGCAAACCTGTGCCAATAGCTTAATTAACGTCACATTTCAGTTTCAACAGTTAACACTAATACAATGATCAATTTTACTTGTTCTTAGAGGCCACTTGTTTACAAAGACCATTCTTGTTGTTTTTTTTTAACAGCAAGATATTTGGCTGTAGAGCACAAGTCATGTTCCTTACATTTTTTTTTGCATAAAAAAATCCTAGAAAAAGCTATTAAAACATTTCAATAATTATTTTTATTCCTTCAAATAAAAAACATATTTTTAATCATTTTTTCATCCAGAAATTGATTACTGCCAAAACAGTAATAAAATTTCAACTTTTAATGAAAACTCATGTTTAAATATTTAATTTTTTCAAAACTTAATCCTCCCTCCTTTTTTTCAATCATCTCTGAAAATGTTTTCATTTATTATTTCTGGTATCCAGGGATGTTTTTATTTCACCAGTAAATTCCTAATATCCCTATCATGCTGATTTGTGATTATTTATGTTCCTGTAACAAATCTTCCTGAACGTCTGTAACAAAAACCCTCTCTATTAGGTATGATTTATTTGTCTTATACACCTTCTTGTCAGTTTGCTTACATGTTCTGCAACAATGTTGATCAGTACTGAAAGGTCTCATATCTTCTGAAAAGCCATCTTGCCAAGGCTGGCTCCTCTTTTGCAAAATTCAGGTTTCTTTGTTTCAGATGTATCACTCCAGTTATTGATAGAGAACAAATCACAACTGGGATCTTGAATCAATTTCTTGATTTATCTCATGATTTCAACATTTCACTGCATCATACCAAGAAACTCACAAATGGTCACCTTGAAAGGTTTTAACAACATTGTAGTACCCTGAATGCTGAAATCATGCCCAAATGTTGAAAACATTAACTTAAATGACAGTGTATTTATACCTCATGAAGTGGCTGTAACTGTACATTTTCAAATGGTTAAACACTATCCAAAGGGAGACAAATGTAAAATTTCAATATACAGGGAGATAACTTTGTAAGTTTGATAAACAAATAAAACTTTGTAATTTCCAATAAATAGGGAGAAAACTCTGTTATTGCAATATAAAGGAAGGCAACTTTTCAATTTCAATATACAGGGAGATAACTGTTATTGAAATATGCAGTAAAAGGAAGGCAACTTTTCAATTTCAAAATACAGGGAGGCAACTATGTCAGACTTCCCGAAATACGTCGGTCCGACGGACATGTCCGATAAATTTTGATCAGGTCCGACAATTTTTTATTCCGGATCGGTCCGACTGTCCGGCTTTTATCCAAGCCGCATGTATACAAAATGGCGTCGCTAAAGGTGCCAAACCTGGGAAAAACCGAAAATCTACGTCAGAAGAGTGCGCAGAACAGCAATAAAAGGATGAAAAGAATAGACCTGAGACGAAATTTAATGAAAAATGGAAGCAGAACCATGAATCATTGGTGTATGACAGGGAGGAGATGAAAATGCGCTGTACGGATTGTGCCGATTTTTACGGCGAAAAAATAAAAAACAAAAAGTGTCTTAGAAATACAAACACAAGTTTTTCTTTGATTTTGATCAATTTTATTTGGTCTGACAGATTTTGTTTCGGTCCGACAGATTTTCATGGTTTGTCAGACCGAATGTCTGACAGTTTTTTTCAACTTTCGGGAAGTCTGCTATGTAATTTCAATATACAGTGACACAACTGTGTAATATTGATTTACAGGGAGACAACTGTGTACTTTTGGCACACAGCCAGGCAACTGTGTAATTCCTATATACAAAGAGGCAATTGTGTAATATTGATATACAGCTGAGAGGGAATGGGGATGGGGGCAAATGTGTAATAGAATAATATTGATATACAGTTGAGGGAATGGGTTAGGTGGGGATAGGGCAACTCTATAATACTGATATACCGAAAGGCAATTCTATTGTGAAAATATAACCTGAAAGAGCGAAATCTACTATGACAAATGTGATAAGTAAACTTTTATTATATAGAGGATATTTGTTTGTTTGTGTGTAAGATGAAATTTTATTTCATCGAGTGGGCTTTAAAAACAGTATTCTCACGAGTGGCGTAGCCACGAGTGAGAATACTGTTTTTAAAGTTCACGAGATGAAATAAAATTACATCTTACACAACAAACAAACAAATTTTCTTTTTATTTTATGCTAAAAAACAAGTTTAACGAAATTTCCATAATATTAACATAAATATTAAAATCTGTTTCCCCATTGAGAGCCCCATTTCGTGCGAATTTCTCATTAAAAACAAGAAGTCTTGAGCTGAAAAATAAGTCCGACAATCAACATTAAATGACAGTGATGTTAATTATTTTGTTTAAAAAATATGAATGATCGTTTGTTTTAATAATAAAAACAAACCATTCGTGTAGGAGAAAATTCCAACCATCCATCCATATTTCTGTTACTTACTGCGAATTTATATTAGACCTGGCTTTGTTAAATGTAAGCGGCAGCCATTTTTTAAAGTTGTGTATTTCACGGGAGGAAAATAATTGTGTTTGATTCAGAGGGATATCATTTGGAATTGTTAGTCATACACCTTTTTAAAAGAAAGACAAGAACCGGTTGAACCGGGTGATGCTCCCCGAGAAGGTTCTGGACACAGGAAAGTATAAAAAAAATGAACATAGGGCAAAAACTCCAAAATTAGGCAAAGCGGAGTTATGTTTTTTTGCACTGCACTTCTATTCAATGAGATCTATCTATCTATAAAGTTTCCTGATGATATCAGAGTTATGTCCCGGGTAAAAGTCAAAGTGTAAAAATGAACGAAGGGCAATAACTCCAAAATTAGACCAGGCTTTGTTTAGGTTCTTTAAGCATTGCAGTTCTATACAATTATATCTAGCTATCTACAAAGTTTCATGTTGATATCTCTAATAGTTTTAAAGTAATGTCCAGGACAAAAGTCAAAAAGTAAAAATAAACAAAGGGCAATTTCTTCAAAATAAGGCAAGGCAGAGTAATGATTCTTAAGCACTGCACTTCCACCCAATGAGACCTATCTATCTACAAAGTTTCATGTTGATATCTCTTATAATTTTAGAGTAATGTCCCAGACAAAGTTCAAAGTGTCAAAATGAACAAAGGGCAATAACTCCAAAAGTAGGCAAGACAGTGTTACAGTTCTTGTGCACTGCAAACTTACTCAATGAGATCTATCTACCTTTAAAGTTTCATGTTGATATCTCTTATACATTAAGAGTTATGTCCCAGACAAAGTTCAAAGTGTAAAAATAAACAAAGGGGGATAATTCAAAAATTAGGCAAGGCAGAGTTAAGGTTCTTGTGCACTGCACACATACTCAATGAGATCTATCTACCTACAAAGTTTCATGTTGATACCTCTTATACTTTTAGAGTTATGCCCAGGACAAATTTCAAAGTGTAAAAAAAACAAAGGGGGATAATTCAAAAAATAGGCAAGGCAGAGTTACGGTTCTTCTGCACTGCACACCTACTCAATGAGATCTATCTACCTACAAAGTTTCATGTTGATACCTCTTATACTTTTAGAGTTATGCCCAGGACAAATTTCAAAGTGTAAAAAAAACAAAGGGGGATAATTCAAAAAATAGGCAAGGCAGAGTTACGGTTCTTCTGCACTGCACACCTACTCAATGAGATCTATCTACCTACAAAGTTTCATGTTGATACCTCTTATACTTTTAGAGTTATGTCCCGGACAAAGTTCAAAGTGTAAAATAAACAAAGGGGAATAATTCAAAAATTAGGCAAAGCAGAGTTACGGTTCTTGTGCACTGCACACCTACTCAATGAGATCTATTTAACTACAAAGTTTCATGTTGATACCTTTTATAGTTTTAGAGTTATGTCCCGGACAAAGTTCAAAGTGTAAAATAAACAAAGGGGGATAATTCACAAATTAGGCAAGGCAGAGTTACGGTTCTTGTGCACTGCACACCTACTCAATGAGATCTATCTACGTACAAAGTTTCATGTTGATACCTCTTATACTTTTAGAGTTATGTCCCGGACAAGAAAAGGGGACGGACGGACGGACGGACGGACGGACAAGGCGGCGACTATATGCTCCCCCGAAATTTTTTCGGGGAGCATAAAAACATATTTGAGGATTGAAACAGACAAAAAATAAGTGTTGACAGGTGTGAAAACATGAAAAAAGCAGCTATGAAAATGGAAGACTTGGAACTTGCTCGGAACGCTGGGTGGTTTAATTGTTCTACGAGCTGTAGCTGTCATTGCTTTTCAAGTTTTCATAAAGCATACGGCAGTTATTACTCGTAGGATACTTTAATATGCCCAAATGTCATCAAGAGCAGTTTGCATGTGGAAGGAATGTATTTTTCAGACTGTAAAAATGAAACAAAAAATTTAGAGACGAAATTTGGTGATTGGAATTTGAATGAATAGAAGTAAGTTTTCTTCTTTTTATTACTTTTGACGTATAAGGTATTTATCAATTTCAGCTTTGCTTTTTCTTTAAACAGCCTGGCTGACATTGTCAGAATTGTCAACAAAAATAAAATTGAGGTACCACATGGGGAAAATCTTAAAAAAGTAGTTTCGTCATTCAAAAAAGTGAAATTATATTTTGATAATTTTCACTGTGAAATTACCAAATATAATTTTCACGGATAAATCAGTTATCCACTGAAAAGCATAAAATAAATACCAGTAATTGTAGACAATATTTTCAAAACCTTTTCTACAACAATATAGAGAATTTATCAGATATCTTAGACCAAATTAGAAGTAATTCAATCATGACTGATACACCATTTCTATATGTGAGTAGCTGAAAGGAGACATTTATATTCACTCCCTTCCTGCAGATGTAAATCTACCTTGAAGTTGTTTATCATTATTTATGTTACAAGAAAGATCTGTAAGGCAATAAATAACATTCTCCTCTGAATAAATGACTTCTCTAACATTTTCTGATGTTCTTATTATGTAACAAGAAGTTTCATAGACGAAGAAATTAGTTTGGAATTTTCAGTTTTCCTATCCAAACACCAAAAAAAAAAACACTAACCGAAAAAAACAAACAAAAAAATCTAAACTTGAAAACAATGGCATCAGAGTGAATTTTTCTAAAACAGGTCCAGCTATGTCTGAAAATGATCTTCAATATTCCCAATACATAAATATCTCATATACCGGTAAAACATAATTCTCTCATATTCCCAGTGCATAAATTTCTCATATCAAAGATTACCTTTCATATTTCCAATACATAAACCTCTCATATTGCCAATACATAATTCTCTCATATTATACACAAATCTCTCATATTGAAAATAAGTAATGTAACCTCTCATATTCCAATACATAAATCTCATATTCCTAAAACATAAACCTCTCAATTTCTCAATACAATAAACCTCTCATAGTACCAATACAATTAACCACTCATATTCCTTATACAAAAATTTCTTATGTTTCCATTACATGAATCTCTCATATCAAACAATCTTTCATATCCCTAATACATAAACCTCTCTTATTGTATATAAATCCAATACAAATAACCAATACAACAAACATATTGTAATCTCTCATAAACCAAAATCATAAATGTCTCAAATTACCAATACAATAAACTTCTCATATTACCAATACAATTAACCTCTTATATTTGCAATACATTAATCTCTCATATTACTTAAACATCTCCTATTATACATGAACCTTTCACATTCCCAATACATAAACCTCTCCTATTATACATGAACCTCTCATATTCCCAATACATAAACCTCTCATGTTATACATTAACCTTTCACATTCCCAATACATAAACCTCAACATATTGCCAATACATATTTCTTTCATATTATGCACAAATCTCTCATATTCCAAATACATAATGCCCCTCATACTCCAATACATAGATCTCATATTCCTAAAACATAAATGTCTCAAATTACCAATACAACAAACCTCTCATATTCCCAGAACATACACCTTTCAATTAACCTCTCATATTCCCAATACATATACCTTTCATATTCCTTTATACATAAACCTCTCATATTCACAATATCATAATCTATCATGTTTCAAATGAACTTCTCTATGTGATATGTAATAGTATGTTTGTTTGTATGCTGAATATTCTCTTATATTCTTATCTGACAATTTGACATTTATGAAATTTCTTCATAACAAATCAAAACTTGTTTTATTGCAACTGTTACTATACTAAAATAGAATTTTAGTGTGGTGGCATTGGAAAGAGACTTATTACTTATTCTTGAATTGGAATTTTGCAGACATTTAACATTTTTGTAACAACATGAACTAGGGTAGTCCCCATTGGAAACTACAGAAAGAAATTTTTCTAGACTTTATACTTAAAATATATTAACTTTTGTATCTTTACTTCAATGTACACATATAGCTTTCAAAGTTCAATGATTTATAACGATAACATCTAGGTCAATCTGCAATGTTTGTAGGTGGCGCTACATATGCAAATGCTCAGACTAATAATAATAATAATAATAATAATAATAATAAAGACTTTATTTAAAGAGGCAACATAGTTAGGCAAGCCCAGTCTTCCCTATGAGCCTCTATCAAAAATGTACATATATACAGTTACAAACAAAGACTTATATAAACAAAGAAAGAAAACTAAATGTATACAAGTTATACAACAAAGAAAAGTTGAGTAATTGAAAAATGCAATAAGAAAATGAATACAAACATTTGAAAGTATGAAATTGTACATTTTATGAGACATACATGTATATATGTGATATTAAAACATAGCTAGATTATTTGGTGCCCACCAGAGAACCACCATTTAAGATAATTTGTTTTGAATGTTTGTAAGTTGGAAGAATTTCTTATGTTTAAAGGGAGGGAGTTCCAAAATTTTGAGCCTGAATATGATAGGGATTTTCTGCAGAATTCAATTCTTGGTTTGGGGACTAAAAGAAGTTTTTGTTCATATGATCTTAATGATTTATTTTCTGTATTTGTAAAAAGATTTTGCATATAATCAGGGAGAAGATTGTTTAGGGACTTGTATACTAAAATGGCCTTTTTATAATTCACTCTATCAGAGAATTTCATCCAGTTCAATTCAGAAAATAACTCATCAGTAGGCGCATCAAAATCTTTATCAAGTATTATTCTTGCTGCACGTTTTTGAAATTTATACATGTCGTTTAAGAGTTCCTTACTGCAATTACCCCAAATAGTGCAACAATAGTCTAAATGAGGAAGAATGTATGCATTAAAGAACATTTTCCTAACTTGAAGATTTAGAAATGGTTTAATTCTCAGAAGTAGATATAGTAAGGAATTGCATTTATTCAGCGTCATCTTGACATGTGTTTTCCAATTAAGTGTATGATCAACATGGACTCCTAAAAGTTTTTCTGTTTCTGAGAATTGAATGCTTTCATCTTGCAGAGTGATGTTGAAACCACTAGAATTATTGATGATATTGTAGATATTATGTGAAGGGGAAATAATCATTGCTTTGGTTTTTTTGGCATTTGGAATCAGGACGGAGAAACATCGGGGCCGAATACATGCAAAATCGAAAAAAAATTTATTCTAGAATGGCAGATGAACTTGAACAGCATATTGTGCATGTTATTAAAGATAATCTTTGCAGTTCTCTGATACAACAAGGCAAAAAATTGTAATAACTGTATAAATTGGTAAGTTATTACAATAATAAAATAGGAATAAAATTCGCCATTCGTTATCCCTTACGTAAAAAACAAAACAGTCACATGATGATAATTGAGCCGTGTCATGACAAAACCAACATAATGGGTTTGCGACCAGCATGGATCCAGACCAGCCTGCGCATTCGCGCAGTCTGATCAGGATCCATGCTGTTCGCTATCAGTTTCTCAACTTGTAATAGGGTTTGCAAGCGAACAGCATGGATCCTGATCAGACTGCGCGGAGGCGCAGGCTGGTCTGGATCCATGCTGGTCGCAAACCCATTATGTTGGTTTTGTCGTGACGCGGCTCAATTATAAGAAGTAAGTGAACATTGTGGGAAAATAAAAATGAGCTATCTACTTGGTTGTCAGTAAAAAACATAAATGACATGAAAGTTTATAATAAATCCTGGAAGCAGATGGCAGCCTCTCAAAAGCCAAGGAAATAAGTCTGGGAAATCATCTAGCATAGGAAATTCAAATCATTGTACACATATAAAAGAATACATAGACATTCCTAGCTAACATTTTTTATATAATTTTTGAAAAAATGAAATTTAGGGGAGTTAATTTGGGTTGCAGGTTTGTGTAATATAAATTCTTGTACATACTGTAGGTACTTTATTTACAGTTAACCTGAAGCTAAGACAAGGATTTCATAATACTGCTCCACTTCACAAGACGTTATACAACTTCCCCACATAGAAATTAATTTTTTTTATTGATTGTTATAAACATAATTGAATATTCATTTATTCCTTTTCATCAAAGTTTTATGGGATTTTTCAAGGTATGAAAATGGATATAATAATGCATAAATCTTAAGGGAAGCAGTCGCTTAGTGGTTAAGGTGTCTGTGTCTCAACCCAGGGATCATGGGTTCCAGCCCTAATTGGGTCAAGATGATGTTTCTTCATATGACACCAGTACTGCTTCGGGTTCTAAGAAGTGGACTCGAATGTGATTAATATAAGTTGCAAGAATTTGTTTCACAATCAAGCTTAAATAACTATGTTAAAACCATTTGATAGGAATAAAAAATCAAGTGAAATTTAAATTAACCCCACATGAAAAAAATCTTTAACACATTATACTTTGTTTAAAAAAATACATAAAGATGGGAAAGGGCTTGATATTTTGACAGTTAATATATAAATTGAGACATCTTTTAAATTCAGAGAAAATAAAATTTGAGCCCTAATCCATCTTAATTTATAGTTACGTAAATATCATACATGACAGCTGCAATGTAAAAGTAGCCTAAAATATACAACTTATTTTCACGCAAACCCATGGCAGCCATTTTTCAAGTCATAAATTCACGCACTTTTATTGCTGCATAACATTTGAACGCCTTGGCGTCCTATTGATATCAAACTGAAGGGATTCGTAATTTCCTAAATGAAGTAATATAACACTTTTCCTATCAATTTATTGGGAAAGAATGTGCTTTTTTGTGTAATAAAATGCCAAGCATTTTGTATAAGTGTTTGAAATTCAATTTATGCACCATTCAAAATGTTAAAGTATTACATCATGGTAATATAATTCAATTGTCGAATTTTTGTGTCATGTCCTTTACCTGTACGCTGATTGATATTTGAGGTTTATTCCTTACATTCACGATTGTTACAAAACACATAAGTGGTTTTGAAAACTTCATAAACTTTGATTTCGGAAAACCACGCCACCAATATTGTTATTATGGCGAGAAAGTTATTTCATAATAAAATACGTCATAAAATGCTAAGCATCTATTACATAAGTATAATTTATGGCTTTTATATGATGATAGCACTTGAAAAGTTCTGAAAGATATTTTGATTTAATTATACAAGTAAATATTGCTCATTCAAGTCTGTTTAAGTCTTATTAATTAACCAATCAGAATTCTGTTTTACATAAAATCCAGACATTTGTGATGGAAATATAAAGCCAGGATCATGCCCCGTTGTTTAATTACTTATCTTAATGTACCATGTATTTCACTTTTTTCCATTCGTTTATTGTTGTGCATGGTTGTCCATGTTGCGATGCCCCTGAAGAGTTGGGTTCCTTTTTTCAGGACAGCACAGTTGTCCTGTTCCAGAGACCACCCTGTTTCTTTACAAGCACAAATACATGGGGCCTCGTTTTTTAAGTTGCAATCCAAACACACCATTTGTACTATTTATAGTGGCGGAGCTGGATATTGAACCTACAAGCTTTGGATTGCTAGACCAAACAATAACTACTGAACCATGCATCTGTCCATGTGTTTTTATATTGAAATCCCTTAAATCAATACAGTGATCAGTTATAAAATTCAAAGATGATGATCTCCGAAGTCAGTTATACAAAATAACAAGAGGGCTATGATGGCCCTGAGGTCGCTCACCTGTATATAGGCCCCCCCCCAACCCCCATCCCCCCCCCCAACGTTGCAGGGCCAATTTAACCCAAGGGCTTTTATTTGCACAAACTTGGTAGACACCCATAAGAAGATGTTTCATGCTAAACATCTAAGCTCTAGCTCATTGGGCTTTTTAAAAGAAGATTTTTTTAAAAGTTTTTACTATACACATATAGTTAAAAACAATGACACCCCTGGGGCCGGGCCAGTTTTGACCCCAGGGCTTTTATTTGAACAAACTTTGTAGACACTTACTAGAAGATGTTTCATGCTTAATATCTAAACTCTAGCGATTTGGGTTTTTTCAAAGAAGATTTTAAGTTTTTGCTATACACATATAAAGAAAATCAATGACTCCCCGGGCGGGGCCAATTTTGACATAAAGAAAATCAATGACCCCCCCGGGCGGGGCCAATTTTGACCCCAGGTCTTTTATTTGAACAAACTTTGTAGACACTCACTAAAAGATGTTTCATGCTTAATATCTTAACTCTAGCTATTTGGGTTTTTTCAAAGAAGATTTTTTAAGTTTTTGCTATACACATATAAGGAAAATCAATGACCCCCGGGGCGGTGCCAATTTTGACCCCTGGGCTTTTATTTGAACAAACTTGATAGACACCTATTAGAACATGTTTGATGCTAAATATCTTAGCCATAGCTCTTTGAGTTCTTTAAAAGAAGATTTTTTAAGTTTTTACTATATGCATATAGGGAAAATCAATGACCCCCCCCCCGGGCAGGGTCAACTTTGACCCCAGGGCTTTTATTTGAACAAACTTGGTAGACACTTATTAGAACATGTTTCATGCTAAATATCTTAGCTCTAACTCTTTTGGTTCTTTAAAAGAAGATTTTTTAAGTTTTTACTATATGCATATAGGGAAAATCAATGACCCCCCGGGGCGGGGCCAATTGTGACCCCAGGGCTTTTATTTGAACAAACTTGGTAGACACCCATTAGAACATGTTTCATGCTAAATATCTTAGCTCTAGCTCTTTGGGTTCTTTAAAAGAAGAATTTTTTAAGTTTTTACTATATGCATATAGGAAAAATCAATGATCCCCAGGGGCGGGGCCAATTTTGACCCAAGGGCTTTTATTTGAACAAACTTGGTAGACACTCACTAGAAGATGTTTCATGCCAAATATCTAAGCTCTAGCTCTTATGGTTTTTTAAAAGAAGATATTTAATGTTTTTTCTTTCGGTTGCCATGGCAACCAGAGTTCTGCATGGAATTAAATTCTTTGAACAATTTTTAAAGGTGACCACCAAAGGAACATTCCTGTGAAGTTTGGATGAAATTGGCTTAGTGGTTTATGAGGAGATGTCATTTAAAGTAAAAGTTTACGGACGGACGACGGACGGACGATGGACGGACGGACGCCGGACGAAAAGCGATCACAAAAGCTCACCCTGTCACTTTGTGACAGGTGAGCTAAAAAACGCTGAACCAGTTTTTTAGTTGGGACGTAGTCCCAACTAGTGCACTTACAAACCCGAAATTTCCAACCATACAGGGTAACGCCCACTGCTGTGACGTTTCATCGCCACTCTATATGCTATATTGTATTCTAACATATCAACGTAAGCTGAATTCATAGTGATCACCCGACCATGACCGACGCATAACCGCCGCGAGTGAAAAATAGTGCTCTGAATTTCTGAAAACTTCGATTTATTGCGAACAGAAGAGGAGACAAGAAATTTATTTTTTGAAAATAATGTGCAATTGAGCTTGAATTACGGTATTAGAAACGTAGCGGATACAATTTGAAAGGTCACATAATTCTACGAATGGGATAGTAAATTAATTGGGTCATAGTGCTTGACGGCTTGCAATATTTAACTTACTCATCCGCCTTATCATCACATTTTTTTTGTATTATATTCCAGAAATTTTTGAAAAAGACATTATTTATCGGATAAATTTTGTAGTTTATAATTGCAAAGTGGATATTGAAATAGAATTAGCCAGAGATGTAGATAATCTATTCGTCTCTGAATTAGCCGATAATTAGGTTAAATGAATCCGACAACTTCCGGTATATTTTTTGACCTACTTCACGAGCATAATTATCAGCCTGTTAAGCTCATAAGGTAAGTTATAAAGCAAAATATGTTATGAATTTGATGAATAATAATATTAAGTTTATTTATTGATGCCAATTTGTTTCCGAGGACTAAAACTTTCGTAAATAATTTCGAAGTAATTTGGAGATCTCGAGTCTTTCGTACCCAAGACATTTCGATCATACTTAGACAGTTAGACTGCAAATCGACAGATTTTACAAATTGATATTACACAGATGTCTGCCTTTACAGGAAAACCGGCATATATGCCTACAATTTTTTGGTCTTGTCACGGCCGTTACGTCTCTACCAAATGGGGCACATTCTTGAATATTTCAGAATAATTTTATTTTGACCTTTATAAATTAGGAAGTGGCTAGCCGTACGGGCCCGTACGTCTAGCCAAAAGTTCTAGCCGTACGTGAGTCACGTACGACTAGCCAGGACACACTGTATTGTCTAGCCGTACGGCACTTTTCAAATTTATATAGAAGTCGAAATTATACATATATGTTTTTTCATGACTTTAAGCGAGGATTTTAACCATGAAATAGTAATTGTCTTCGTATATTTACTTGAAATAAAGATTAATCGCCTTGTTGGCTACAGTAAAAGAAGTACGAATATCGATTTTTATCATTTCAAAACATCGAGAAAAAAATAGCGTTAGGTCGCAGTTAAATAACATCAATTGAAATAGTTAACAAAATTTTGATAATAATCCTTTTTTGTTTCATAAAGTTTAATTTTCGACACCTTTAAAATGAAAAAAAAAATCAATGTTAGGCTCTGATATTTGCGTTAATTTAATACCGACGGTATAGAAGTTTGTCCATCATTAAGGAAAGTTTGCATGTTCCGTGAAACGCATTTTAAAATTCTATTGTCAGTCCCTGGGTAGGCTTTATTTATGGCTTATTAATTGTTTGTGCTTTTATGTTCGATATTTATCTACTGTATTTGAAAATTATACAATTATTTTTGCTTTTCACCGTTTTCTTTTTCAATGTTCTATGTATTTATTTATTTATTTCACTCCGATCATTATTTATTCGATCCATGTGCTTAATTAACAAAAAAACATCTTTCAGTCAAATAAAACAACAAATCATAATCATGAGGCACAAAATAACATATGCATGGTCGACTTCTATATAATTTTGAAAAGTGCCGTACGGCTAGACAATACAGCGAGTCCTGGCTAGTCGTACGTGACTCACGTACGGCTAGAACTTTTGGCTAGCCGTACGGGCCCGTACGACTAGCCACTTCCTATAAATTATTATATCTATATCTATTTAAAGTCTAGCCATTTCATTTTGGGTCATCTTTTTACAATTTGAATAATTATTCTGGAAAAACAAAGTGCGCAAATGATCTAAAGGTTTGTACAAAGATTAGTGTTCTAAACATTCATCAAATGGTACATTTATCTGGAAAAAAATATTTCAGTTCCATCATGACAAAATACCTCAATGGAACCCCTTTAAATTGAATTACACTTTTTTTAAATGTATGGGTAAATTCCATTTTCAGTGGTTGAAATTTTTCCTCTTTTCTGATTAATCAAGCTATAGTTTACCATTTATAAAGCCACAGGTTGTTTTGAAAGTTGAAAAAAAAAATCACTGCCACCTTGATAATTGTTAACCTGAAAAATCTTCAGGCACTTAAAGGGATTTGAACCCCAGACCTCTTGATTACGAGGCAGACACACAACCATGTCGCGAAAATGTCAACACAACAGCAAGACTGTTGGAAATGATCTATACCTGTTCTCAATACATGGTTGAAGTAATTTATCAGTGTTTAAATTAGACATTTTATATGATTTAACAATTTTTGACACTACTGATATTCACATTTTTTTCACAAATCTACATGTAAAAAATAAAGATCATAATAAAATGATAGAACATTTTCTATTTTAGTGGTAATACTGTGGAGTAATATGAAGAAATATTATTAATATTTTATTATCATAAATTTTTCAAATTTTAATTATGTCATTACATGCTGTACACAATCATATTATTGTGTAAACATATATATACATTGTATAGACACATATATACATTGTATATACACACACTAAGAGAGTAGTATTAGATGAATTTGAAAATGAAATCTCTAAATTGATATTTTGAGGGAAAAAAAAGATCATTTACTTTAATATTCACTTGGAAAGGCTGGTACATGTAGCTAGAAAAAAGTACAGTATAAGATTAAACAAAGACTAGAAGATTATTACAAACAACAGGTACTTATATAATATTTAATGTATATTTCACAAACCAAACTGTTTTCCAAAAAAAATTAATGAAAACAATATTTGACCTAGAGTCATAAGATTGACAGAACAGTGGCGTGTGGGGGCATCCGTGTCCTATGGACACATTTCTAGTTTCACTTATATACTATGTAGAAATTTTGTGAACGCAACTCCTCTTAAACCGGATGGCAGATTTTGCTTAAACTTACAGGGATGAACAACCTTCAGGTGTAGATGGTAGTAAAGGAAAGAATTTTTGCTGCGACCAAATTTTACAGAATTATGGCCCTTTGTTGATTTTTTCACAATAATTACTATGTAGAAATTTTGTGAATGCAACTCCTCTTAAACCGGATGGCAGATTTTGCTTAAACTTCCAGGGATGAACAACCTTAATGTGTAGATGGTAGTAGAGAAAGAAATTTTTGCTGCAACCAAATTTAACAGAATTATGGCCCTTTTTTGATTTTTTCATTATATACTATGTAGAAATTTTGTGAACGCAACTCCTCTTAAACCAGATGGCAGATTTTGCTTAAACTTCCAGGGATGAACAACCTTAATGTGTAGATGGTAGTTAAGGAAGGAATTTTTGCTGCGACCAAATTTTAGAGAATTATGGCCCTTTTTTGATTTTTAGTTTTCAACTTGTGGCACATGTAGTCCAAAAACTATTTGACCTAGAGTCATAAGATTGACAGAACAGTGGCTTGTGGGGGCATCCCCGTGTCCTATGGACACATTTCTAGTTTTCTTCTTAGTGTGCCTTTATTGCTAAGATCTATTTAATTGACAGACTGTTTTTAAAGTTTGAAGGGATAATCTTTGAAACATTCAGATTGGTTATTAAACTAACCATTATTTACTTTATTTGTAGCCAATAAGTAATTATACCTTTAAATTGTATGCCGTCGAAACAAATTAATTGTATACTGTCTGAATTGTATACACACCAGTCTCTCACAACGCATTACTCACCCCAAATGAGGGTAAAAATAACTCTGACATAAAGAAGTCTGCGTAGGGATGACAATTTTATTAATAAAACACAATATATTGTTCATTGCTCATTGTTTTTCAGAGTTTAATATTGCAAGTGCAAATTTGATAGTTCCACTGTGTTACTATGTATTAAAATATTCAAAACTACTTTCACTTTCGGTTTTAATTTAAACTAACAATTGACGAAATACGAGTGTTGAACGAATACCAATAAAGGATTGTCAGAAGGAGTGTTTTGCGCATGTTTTGAGTAAAAATGATGTAAAGGCTATTACACCAACAGAGTATGGAAAAAGTTTAAATTTTCAAGTGGCCTGATTTCCGTTTTGTTCTATCACTTCGGTGTTAAAGCCGCCATGTAAAAGTAGTGCGTTCCATCATGCTTAGAGTGGTTTCACACAGGTCAGTAAGACCGGTGTACACAATGTACTGTCTGCACATATGTGTCAGAAAAAATATCACAAAAAAGGAATTTAGTATTACTATGAGTATTTATTAAAGAAATTGTATTTCAAATATATTTAAATAGTATTATTGAAAGTCATTTTGTATGACAGACACACAAATCTAGTGCTCTGCATTATAAATGTAAGAAGAGACAAATAAGATAAGCATTTTTTTGCAAATTATTGCACTTCATATAATTTTTATTGCTTTTTTTTAAGGTGGACATGTGTCACTGTCAAGCGAATGAAGATAAGCATCACACTCGGTGGGAATCTCCAGTTTCCAGATGTAGTGATCATAACTGTATAGGCACCATTAACACTTTGGACTAGTTGGAGTATTTTAGAGGGCTAGTCTGAATTGAATCCCCTGTCAATAGTAAAGGCCAGTCATGAACATTGTGTTAAAGGAAAATGTTAAAACTCGGATTTCCCGCTTAACCAATCATTACTTTACCTTATATTCAGTGCGGTAATGTAGGAAATGGTTACTTTCTGGAACGGAGCTGTCAATTATTTTTAATTTTTTAGCTTGTTAGTGTTATCGTCGGACAGTTGTGAAGTAAAGACATCGCAGTTTGACTGTATACAAGTTGCCTTAAAGAAAGTATGTCGAAATCTTAACAGTTATTCGTTGATTTTGTAGAAATTGACCAGAATTCACCTTTGTTTACACGCATCGCTTGGACGTCGAAAACGACATGCAATGACATTTCAGTGAAATTTGGAAACTTGCTCGTATTTTGGAGCATTTTGTAGGATTTCGATGAAGTAAAGTGTTTATGATAGATAGGATACATTATTCCTAGAGACAACCACAAAAATAAAATAGTGATCTGGTGTATTTTTACCGAACAGTTCTTGTTTGTTTTGCATGATATTTTTCTCTCGTTAGGGACCTTTATTCTTTATATATAGTATTATGAGCGTATATGGGTAAATGTGGTATATAGTGCCTGTGGTTTTATCATGTATCTTAGCTTGCCTGGTGTAATGATAAGTAATAAACCTGAGAATTGAAACTATGAGAATAAATTGTTGTTATAAGTCCCCTTATATTTTCATTAAGAGGGGACTAAAGGCTGACCCATTTCTGTATGTCAATGAAAGCTGAATTTTGCTATAACTTAAATGGTACAAAAGTAAGCGAAAATAATCAAGTGAAAGAAAGTGTTTTTTCAAATAACCCTAATTTTTGTGTCGCCTTGAAAAGGTGACATATAGGGGTTACTTTTGTCGGTGTCGTTGTCGGTGTCCCGGAGCATAACTCAGTCACTATAAGTCTGATTGACTTCAAACTTGGTATGCATGCTTCTTTTAATAACCCGAAGTGCAGTGCACAAGGACCGGTACTCTGCAGTTCTTATTTTTTGAGTTATTGCCCTTTGTTTATTTTCATACTTTAATTTTGTCCGGGCCATTTCTCCTTAAGTATAAAAGCTATGGACTTGAAACTTCATAGGATGATAGATCTCATTAAGAAGAAGTGCAGTGCACAAGAACTGGTACTCTGCATTTCTTATTTTTTGAGTTATTGCCCTTTGTTGATTTTCTTTCTTTATTTTTGTCCTGGTCATTTCTCCTCAAGTATGAAAGCTATGGACTTGAACCATCATAGAATGATAGATCTTATTGATAAGAAGTGCAGTGTTCAGAAACTGCTGCTCTGCACTTATTATTTTTTTAGTTATTGCCCTTTGTTATTTTTCATATTTCATTTTTGTCCTGGCCATTTCTCCTAAACTACATTGTTCACAAGGCGACACATCCGACTTGCGGAGTTCTAGTTTCTAGCTTAATTTTACAATTATCATCTCTTAAAATACATGTTCAACAACTTTTAAAATAATGGTTGTCTGGAGTAAATCTTTTCAATGATATCACACTCAAACTAAATACAGTTGTAGAGACTAGTGAGCAGAAGTCTTGTGTCAAATAACCAAAATTCTACATTACTTAGTTTTTGAATTATCTCCGTATATATTTCATGATACTGTCCAGAGAGAGGATTAAAATATTGAAGGAATTTGATTGAAACTTTATAAACGTTATACAGTGAAAGAGATTAGCATGAGAATTGCAGTAAACAAAGGCCATTATAAGTTCTAATGACATGGTCACATTCATATAATAATGTGATGCAAAAAATATTGACCATTTGAGTGTTTACTTGGTACTGATACAGAAAATTTGATATATATCACAATTGATTATTTTTTCATAGCTTTGTCTCCCTTTATAATGTCATGTGTTAAAATAGTCAAGCTTGCAGTTTCCTCTGGTAGCTCTAATTTCACTTGTTGCTCTTGTCAAAAAAGGCCAATAACGGTTTATGATGGACCTACACATACATGTAACCTAAATATTATATTTAACATGTGTGTCATAGAATAATTGTATCATCTACTGTTCATTTACTGAATTGTGCACTTTATATTTATCAACCGGCAACACCCTTCACTCATTGAATTATCTGCCCCGAAATAGAAAAAATAGTTATTTGATCCTTCATACGTCCCAACTGCAGTGCCTTCAGCACTTTGATTAAACCTCCACATGGACACAGCCATATCACCCACTGGCAACAAATAAAACTTGATCACTCTTCAAAAGAAAACCACAAAAAGCAGAAGTCTTTTTCCCTGATTTGAACAAATAAATTCTCCATCAATTACATGATTATCAAGACATATCGCAGACCTCTAAGGCCTCAGATCTTTCATGGTTATGTAAATTGCCTGATCGTTACCAATTATTTATGTATGTTTTAATCAGGGTACCTGAACAAACAATTTGTTGCTAAAAGATAGGTTTTCCCCCTGAAAATTCATTCAACTTTGTTGTAATTTGAGGAAAAGTTTTATTGACTAGCTTGAACATGAATCTGACAATTTCACACTACCAGCTGGGAGAAGAAAATTGAAAATTATATTATTTGAAATGAATAAATAATAGCCGCCCCCTCTGTGTGGTCCACTGGAAGATTCATTTCAAACAATTTTCTCTCCTAGTTATAAATGATGCATGAGCCTGAAGGAAAAAAAATCTGAAGCAACAAAATCTTTCTTTTTTTATTCACTAGCATCGTGCTTAAAAATTGTATAATGGGCTAGTCCTTATAATGCTTTTGAAACTGGAACTGTTTGTTGTGGATTCAAGGGATTTTAATATGGTTTTCTTGTGTTTTTCTTTATCTTCGTACTTTATAAGTCTTCGTCTTCTTACTTTCGTAACTTCGTGTTTAATGCCTGTTAAAGTTTTCTATATTCATATGAGATGCATAAGTAATGGCCCTAATTGAACATTGAAATCCTCACCATAAACATGCAAAAAGATTAAAAATCTTATTCTTGAAAAAAGCTTAATTACTTCATAAGATGAAGTTTGTGTCCTACCATAAAGGGAGATAATTCAGAAGCAAACCCAAAACAACACAATTGTTTAAATTCAAATCATGTGAAAGACATGTTCTTTGGCTCTAGCTTAATTATTCAACATGTTACTACCAGCATCTTCTCATGCATTACTTAAATCTTACGAGGACTTAAAATGTCATTAACGCAAATATATTACAAGATATGGACATATAACAGAAAATGTGGGGTGAACCCAAAGAAACTTGAGGTGTTGATCAAACTTCTGACGCCCAAAGAACCCTCTTCCTAACTGAATACTAAATAGAATCTACAGATTGAAATTTCATTTTTTATCTTTTCATAAATAAGCCCCAAAAAAGATTATAATGGTTTGTACAATTTAGGGATGAAACTTACAATTTATTTTATTTTTAAAGTTTAAATGGATGGGAGTGGGGTCATAAATTCAATTCATATCTGAGTCTCTGTGGTTAAAAAAAACAAGGACTAGTGGAAACTACAGACAAAAATACTATTTTCATTCTGAAACATGCTTGGATCTGACATGCTCAAACTTTGAGGTAACCAAGAATTCCTGTATCTAAAGAAAACAGCAGGTAAAAAAAGACATACATCTTTTTCAATTAACTCAACAAGAAAAATACAAAGACAAGCCTGTAGAGAATTCACATGGAAACCACCCTCTCTTCCTGGCCCAATATTTTTTAATTAACATCATAAATTTGCCGGAAGAACCTTGGTGATGGACAGGTTTATCCCAAGTTGACTGATATGAAATAAGTGTGTGTAAGGCAAAGGATCAGCTTTTTGGTCTTTTCTTATCATGTGGCATGGATTTATTGTCAATTTGTCAGAATAAATGAGGATTTTATCTGCAGAAGTGTAAACTTTATTGACAGAAGGCATCTCTCATGGCGGCCAAGAACTGCTGTCTGGCAAATGCTTTTTCTGGCATATATACTATTTACTTGGGGCATAATTAGAATATATGTTTACACTTGACCATTTATCTTCGGCCAAATGAGAAAGCCGGATTGAAAGAAATATTATTTTATTTCCTTCTGTTACTCATAGAAACTTCAGGTGTTTATATTTTCCCTCTCTCTCTCTCTTGCTAGGATTGTTGAATGTTCCTGGAATTTTGTTTTGTAAATTTTATATCAAGCTAAGTTTGGAGATATTTAATTCCCAGAATAAAAGCAGTTTTACAATATGAATGACATTTTCAAATACTTTAAACTGTTAAAAACGTTCACATCGTAATTTCAAGCTTTTAGTTCAAGAGCTTTCTAAAAAAATCCGTAACTTATGTATTGTCACCTTATTGCAGTAATGGGTTTACTTCTTATAGAATTTAATAGGAGTAAACCTGTTATTGCACTAAGGTGACAAAATTCTCTATTGTCTTCTACATATATGTAGCAAATAAGTGAATGACTTTCATTTTCAATGAGCTGACATTTTTACATCAAATAAACACCCGAGTGAAGTGCACTTTCCATAAACTTTTCTCCAAACTCATATATCAGAAGCATTCTAAAAATCAAAGTTAAACAACCTTTGAAATATTAACCTAAGGGAGTATTTTAAATGTAAAAGAGCCAATAAAACTGCAATAAATACAATGTTACAGGAAGCTCCTGATACTCCAATAAACAAAGACCTCTCTTACCACAGGCCTATCAGTTTATGTGGCAACCATATCCTAGATAAAATATTAAGTATCAACTTCCATTGTAAAATCTCCATAAAGATTAGCAGACAAAACTCTTTTAATTCTTTAAATACTCTTCAAGAACCCAAAGGATCATA
The DNA here is from genome assembly GCF_026571515.1 of Ruditapes philippinarum. Classification (NCBI taxonomy): domain Eukaryota; kingdom Metazoa; phylum Mollusca; class Bivalvia; order Venerida; family Veneridae; genus Ruditapes; species Ruditapes philippinarum. Next base: position 101,942 of record NW_026854805.1, on the reverse strand, counting down.
AAAGGACCCAACGGCACATAAAAAGCCACATAAAACAAAGTCATGGTAGCAATATGATTGACCCATAATGCACTTGGATGGGAAGTGAAGGGTAATTTAGCAATAAACGAGCTTCTATGAAGAAGTTTAGGAGAAATAATACAGAAATGGTGAATGGACAATTAAATTTGTAATAAAATAAGAAACATGTGCTCAGACCATTTAAAACGTGGCAATAATTCCAGAAACTATGGTTAATAACTGGCCATTATCATTCCTTGGAAACCAAGCATCAGTCAAGCCACAGTGAAGCATTACAATAGGTATTTTAGCTCTGACTGATTGTTTAAATCGTAAACATCCTGGTCTAAATTTTCTTTTTGTTATGGTATTTACCGAAGACTTGGTCAGCATTATTTTTCTTAAAGGCTCATTATGCCTCAGGAATGTTATCAATTTTATTTCTCAAAAAGCTTTTTATTTTGGATATGTTCATTACACATTTCGAAAAAAACAAAAGAACTTGTTGGCCATATGTATGGACTTTTCTTGAAGAAGTCGAGCTAAAAATGAACAGTTCCAAATTCAAAATAGGGCAAGTTCATAGGATTAAGGCAACTATCCATTCAGCATACTGAGGTTTGACAGTACTCAAAATCATAATACAGATCATTTTAAAGCATCCATACCATTTTAATAGTGTACTGGCATGCGAGCAGTTCCCGTACAGAAGCAGTATCCATATTTTTCATTTAAACGCTTGATTTTTACTTGCAATCTTCAAAAATTCATTTCAAATCAAGCAGATGCATAAAAGAGACAAAATCTAAGTGTCAGTTCGGCAGTACGTATAAAAGTCTCATTTTAAATCACTTTCACCTGTGCGTTGTCAAAACGTGACCTTGTTTTCTCTGGGGGATTCTGTCCTTGTGCGCATGTGCAAAAATACTTACATGTGAGGCCTGTTAAAGCGTTTTCCACTAAAACCACCTGTTTACAGATAAGTAGGCAATGTGATGAAAACCTGTTTAATTATCAGAAGTTTGACCTATATTGCTATATTAAATAATTTTATGGTATTAATGCGTAAAATATCATGCATACAAGCATGCCATTGCATGTGAATATGTTGGGGAAACGGTACCGGATAATAGATACTAGCGTTTAGTCTATGCTCTATTTGACTGAATTACATCTATTTATTGTAACCTCTCAGAAAATGGTCTGTTCAACAATTATCAATGAAGAATAGGTCCGATATAACAAAATTTTATAATTATAATGGGTTAAATTTTATGTACGGGAACTAACTTCTCTTCATACAAAATAATGGATAATTTCGGTACCCCATATGAGGCCTCATAACTAAGGGTTATTCTATGTTTAGAACATGATGGAATTTCCATGATTTGTGTGACGAGCTGAATAGTGATGTGTAACATTAAAATTTTGGTGAGTGAGCGTAATAAAAAATAATGTTTAAGTAACTACGATTTTTGTACGGGAACTGCTCGCATGCCAGTAGGGCCAAATTAATTCATTACTGGTAATAATTTTAACAGTATTGCAGTGTACTTTAGTCAAAAAACTTTTTTTCTAGTCAAAAAGAAATTAATATCTGTTTCCGCTGCTGCCAATTGGTATTGTTCAATCCATAACATCGAGTAAATTTCTCATTCATCAACTTTTGTCTGGAAACTGTACAATTGTATACTTTTCTATGTTATTTCACAGCAAGCAATTTCTGATGCATCGAAAATGAATATTCATTATATCCTTTGCCAGCTTTATAGTTCGATCAGGAAATTCATATCCGTAAATCACCCAAATGCAGACAAAATGAGGCACAACAGTGTCAAATTACCCCAAAGAACTACCAACAAGTGGAACCCCATGTAGACAAAATATGCCAAACAAGCCAACAAGTGCGATGATTAACGGCTCACTTCGCCTCTCCCATCGTTCTCGTTGACAGAATTATCATAAACCATCAAAACGCCATTACAATCAATACTCTAAAAACATTGATATATATCCTGTTATAGCTGGATTATAACAGCGAACCTTCAGAGAGCCATCAAAATTTGGAATTCATTTACCCCTAGCGCTTTGTAAGCCTCGGCATTATCAGATAAGTAAAAAGCATTTTTCTTATATTCATTTTAACTACTAAGATAAGCCAGATCTTGGAAACTTCTGATTGACATATTCTCAGCATGCTGCTGATTTTAATGGCGGCAAGACTTTGAATACATCCATTAGCAATGAGATTTTAATGATAATCACTAATAATCTCCCCTTGGTATTGATTAAGGCTCACAGAGCTTGGCTTACTGTAATGACAACATGATATATTGCAGTGATTATGTAACACTTGTCCTGCTGTTTTCCTTCATTAATGAACTTTGGGTTCTTAATGGTGTAAATTATAAGAAACCTCTTAAAACAATAAGACCCTGTAATGTTTGCTTTTAGATCATTCATTAAGCTGAAACGTCATCTTATGTTTCAGTTGAGATTAATTATATCACCAGTATATTGGTTAAAAAAATACGGAGATGCTTTCCAAAAATAAGCCCATTCGTGCAAAAATAGCTTTCTTTTTTCTCTCGGTACAAAATCGCACAGATTTACCGTAATGGAGATCTTAGTTGTAACTTGATTACCAGTAATTAAATCAATCTAAATACAAAATTGTCTTTGTTTCTACAAAATTATTTGCATTTTACATTCTCTATTAAGCAATTTTATGAGACAAAAATCTTATTTCGGTAGAAGTCATTAGCATTTTTGAAAATAACGGAAAGCTCATTAACGAGTCGATAATTTAATATTTTTTCACAAGTAATCAATTACAACAGTGGTGCTGCATACATGAAATCCAGTCATGTATCACTGGCAATGATCTCTTGCATTTATTTCATTCATTTGCACAAATTAATTTGAATTTTACATTGATGACTCCAGGTTTTTATTACATTTTGCATCCAGTAAAAATCCATAGGGTATTTGCGAAAAAAAAATATAGAAACATTTTTGTTACATTAGTAACGTTTAAGGTACTTCAGGGGTTAAGTGAATTGCTGATTGGTTTTCAATGAGAAATGGATAAAAGAAATAAGATGAAGGATGGAAAAATACATACAGAAGTTGTTAATACTGCCCATGCATTAGCTTCAATAGGCAAGCTAATTTCCAGTTTTATTTTTCCTGTCTGTTTTTTTTTCTTTCTTAAGTTTTGTAATGAACCATTAAAACATATGCACACCTGCCTTATTAAAATAATTTGACATCTATTACTTTAAGATGAACTGTTTCCTATCTCATTTTAAACATATCCTGTACTTACACTTCACAGACCTGCAGTTTGACAATAAGCCCAATGCTTTGATATACTGACTGTCGAAGTGGAAGAATTCTTAAAGGTGCAGACTTGTTTTTGCAGAGAAGTACATGTAGATAATATGTTATCTATGTCTCTGGTTTTTGCATCAATATAAATTGTTATTAAAGCATCAACAAAATCAGGCTAAAAATTTCCATATCATTAGCCAGAAAATATCATTTCTCAGCACTCATGCTGGGCAGTGGTCATAACACACTTGACCAGTGGTCAATCATGGACCTGAGGTCAAAAGTCATGTAAGGTTATCCTGGGGAGCATCAGGGGAACATTGTTCCCGAGATTTAACCATTGGTCAAACATGTGCAGTTTGTTTGATTGTCATCTGATGCTACCCTGGAACATGTTATAATGTCATGTCAATGAATCAAGCACATCCTTCAAACAAATGGCAGGCATTATGTTTAAAGCCATTTCCTCATGTATCAGGTTGAACACAACCAACCCTGATCAAGAATGACATCACCAATTTATAGAGTGATTTATTTATTCATAATTTAAAACAAAAATCCACCAGAAAGCCATAATAGTTGAAACAAATGAAAATAAGTGGAGGCTGTTTCGACAAATATTTTAGTTTGACGTGCAGAACTTGTCAAATGTTCTTACTGAGAAATGCTGAACAAGCAGATTATTGTCATTTGAGTGTTCAACAAAATTCAATATCTTTCATTTTCCCATTAAAGTACATACACAAAAAACCCATTCTGTTTGTTTCCTGTAAATATTGTTATGGAGAGCTCCGAAAGGATTACAATGTGTGGCAAATACGGAAATATCTTAGCGGAATTATCCGACTACCATTTTCTTGTGACATTTGACGTCCGTGGGGACCACTGTCTAAAGCAGGCTAGCTTTTTTAAACGACTTGATTGATCCGCCCCAAAATATTTGTCCCTAAATTATACACAGGGGTAACATAAAAGGTCATAATAAATATGCGAGTACAGGATAAGTGGTGGCGATGACACTTTTTTGAATGATAAAGAAGAATTAGACTAATGGCTTTTCAAATTTGCCTTCATGGGAAATTTTCCAACAAATTTTCTAAGCTGATTAGCCCATAAATATTACGCTTATAATATCTGGGACAGATGCTGAAAATCATATTAATTTATTGATAGCATGTACAGCTCCTAAAGATTAAGCTTTTGACTGGGTCTTACACCTATCTCCTGATCATTATTATGTCTTTCTGTCAAGTAAAGAAATAAAGGTCAGATTCATTTTAAGGCATTAATAATCATAAAAAATTCTGGAAAAAGGGTAATCCCTCAGAGGCATCAATAACAAAAAAATTAAATGAAAGTTGCAGACTCGGTTAGATTGAGTCTGTACATGAGGGATAATGAAATAGTGCAACATCCCTCACACCCCCTAGCATCGGCTTGAGCTCAATTATCAACACATGAAAGTGTTGGAATCAATGATCCTGAGGGACCAGAAAAATATACGGTAACAACACAGAAGTGAGTCTACAAAGAATTCAATTTTTAAGCTTACCAAATGCGTTAAGTTTAACTTTACTTTGCTAGGACCAAAAGTGATTAACCCTCGCCACACATAGAGCCAGGCCAGCCTGCACATCGGTAAACTCTGAATGCCTCAATTTCCCCCAAAAATGATAATGGAAAATTCCAAAACAGAAAGCTGGACAAGTCCATTCAAGAAATTTAGTAGGATTAGGGTTAAAAAGTGTGAAACCCAGAGTGTACATCTAATACATGTACCACTGTAGTTACATTGCATTAAAATCTATATTATTCTTTGAAAAGCCTAAATAATGAATATAATGACTGTTCACATACATTTTCAAATTTCTCTACCTTGTTATTTGATTTTCCTAACTTTATAAAGAACTTGGCAATTAACATTTAAGTGATAATAATGTCTTTTTTATTTTTTCAGGAAATAAAAGTGAATAAACAGATGTAAATGAAACGAAGTTAACTTTTTCTGGTTTTTATGCAGTCATGAAAAATTCATTAACTAAGTTCTTCCCACTCCCAATTCATTTTCATTGCAAATTATAGTTAAGTACCTTAATAAAACTGAAAATACAATTCATAGTTAGAATTAAATTTTACATCTGTTTTATAGAACAAATGACATTTCGCCTGTTGAGAGCAGTTAATGTGTGAGTTATATTCCTCAGATTTCAACAATACGGAAAAAAAAATTCATTATGTATTTTTTTTATGAGGGTTTTTAAACTCACAGTCAGTTTAAAATGTTGTTAATGGACTTGCCCTGCTTTTGAATTCAAAACAAACTGTCCGAAATGAGTTTAAAAGATTTCAAATGCTTTAGTATCAAAATATTCAAAATACACCCCCCTCCCCCCCAAAAAAAATAGGCAGTATTGGTGTTAAAATTGTGTTACCTCAAAATCCAAGACGTTCAATCCATTTTGGGATTTTGGGGTCACTGTAGTATTTTCTAGCAAAAGACTCAACAGTGATTAATGCATTGTGTATATGCTAAAAGCTTGAGATTATCAAAATCCTAAAATAATGAAAGGACAGTTCCATGGTCACAACATGGTTGCATTTGCCTCTTAACCCAAGGATCTGGAGTTCAAACCCTTCTTGGATCAGGGCGAAAAATTATTTCCTTATAAGTTCTGGATAATTCCAAGATACAGTGATCATAACAGTGATTATTATATGTTGCAAGAGCCTGATACATCAAAATCATTAAAATTAACATGATGGACAGTTCTATAACAAACAAAGCGGGACAAGTTCGTTATACAAAATATACCATGGTAAGGGATATTAAAAGAGTTATATTCTTGGGAATCATATACTTTAACAGCATGATGTAATAAATCATTATAATACACTTTGCACTGGTTATAAATTATAGCTAGAAATTTCACTTTCGCCAGTTATAATCCTCTTGATTTATGCAGGTCTATCAAGGTTATTAGAAATGCTATAAAACGCATGCTCTCAAACGATGTTATATACATAGTTAATAAGAGGTATCCACCCATAACCCATTAAACAGGCTTACGGAATGTTTTAATGAGGCGGCAGAATTTTCCAAGTATTACCTACAATGTAATAACACAATTTTCATAAATTTTTTTGCGGAATAGAGAATGCAGATAACGAGATACACTGCTGCAGCTATGTGCCGCTTTTCATCAACTTATGTAAACTAAATGATATAATTATATACATTAAAACAAGCCTTTTTTCTTCTTCTTTTTTTTGGCAGTATCGTTCTTAGAGACAGAATGGAATTATTATGGGTACCAGTGATTCAAAAAACTGTTTACTGTAATACATTTATAATTAGATATTTATATTATTATACCCTTAATTCTGTTTAATTTATGTAATAGACCTCCCTGGATTTGGAGACAGTTCAATAATTGAGTGGAAAAAATATCAACCTACTAATGGTATGACCGCTTGCCCACTGTGAACCCAGCCTGGTAGTACATTGGCAGTACTACTTATGGCATTCTTCTGACAGCTGAGTCTATTATATGGCTGTGGCTTTGAAATTTGTCTATTGCATTATAAAATTTTATACTGTATCCCTCCTATTTCTTTTAAATGCTTGTAAAAACTTAATGATGAAAAATTAACATTTAACAATTTCAGGTATTGACCATACTTGCATTACTTCCCTTGAATCAAAATGAAATTATTATTCATTTTTGTTTTTAAGAAATGTAGAAGTTGCAATACCCTAATGTAGTATCGAATGTCCTTGAACCAGGTCATTAAATTTGAATTTATTTAGACTGATTAACATGATGCACTTAACCTGCCTATTTTAATCATCATTTTATTTAAACTAGCTATTTAGAGGGACTTCATTATTCACAGTTAATTCACCAACATTTTGACATTTTCTGAAACCTCTAATAAGCCCAAGTAATATGATCTGCTCAAAAAGGTCAAAGTCAGGGGTCAAGTCTTCAATAAATTTTAAAGCAAGTGTCTTTAACAGGATGGATTTATTGCATTTGTTTGATAACACGGTCAAATGTTATCCCCCTGTATTACACCTGGTCAGATTTTATATTGTTCCTGTGGTGAGATGGGTAATAAAATAACAAAATGATAGTGAACTATTGACAAAGGCAGTGTCTAAACATTTATATGTTGGAGCCCACCCTTCATGTAAAGCAAACTTAGATATTTGAATTAAATAAATAAACAATAACAATTCCAACTTAAATACCCAGAATAACAATGATTGACTTTGAATACCCAGATATATCTGAAGTTTTAAATTCTAAAGAAGTTGTTTGAGACAAGTGGGGAACATGTGTAAGAAGAAAGAGGGAAAGGCTTAAAAACATCATAACACTGAAATTTCCCCCAAAAATCATAAAAACATATCAGTTTCATATAATCATATAAATTAAGTTGATGGTTTTTTTTCCAGAGACAAAGTAAATGTTAAAAGATATTTAAATCATTTTTGAGCGTTATATCACCTTTGTGCATTGCATCACAAAAAGCTAGCAATTATCATTTCTGAAAACTTCCAAGTGTTAAAAAAAATCAAAATCTAATTTTTTGTCCTGTAAGAGAATTGCAGTGAAATTGAGGACGAGCCACACTTTTTGGATTAGCTTAATGTGATTTTTACATCGGCTCCCATTGTCTGAAGTGCATTTTAAAACACAAAAAACCCAACACCATTTCCTTAGAATTCATAACTTTGATTTACTTCGGCTTAAAACAGACATTGATGCCTCCATTACCCTTTATTGAACTTTTTTTTTAAATCCATATTTTCGAGTGTCATCTCTTTCAGAGCCTTGCAGTGTTTTTATTATGGAATTACTGTCGTATGACACGTGTTTTACGAGCCCAGCACATTCCTCTGTGACCCGGCTTTTGTTCCACGCACTTCTTCATCTTGTGTTGCGACAAAGACCTGATTAATGATGGTTTTTTATGTCCTGGCATCAAGTCACGCAAAACCGTGCGGAACTTTTATTCCACATAATGACAATTTTCATGGTTTTGTGACCACTGTCAACCTAACGTATCACTACCAGCAGCTTTCTCATATAGGCAGTGGGAAAAGCGGATTTTTTACAGAATTCCTACGACCATAGGGATATAAAATTTGATTGATAATATTGTACTTCAATCCATCATTGAGAAAATCAAAACATAACAGAGCAGTAAAACCATCCAGGAACCTCAATTCGTAATTAAATATCTGAGTATGCTTAGTAAAATGTAGTTTATTTCTTAGCAAAATTATTCGATTAAGGTTATCGTATAAATCTATTTTTGCACTGGTCATTTTGTTAGAACCTTAAAATGATCCTATATTTCAACTTTTGCAGGTGTGCTAGAAATTCAAGCTATATTTTAGCAGATATTTATATTCTCTCCTTAACCTTACCTAGACTTAGAATGTCTCTAATATATTAGAAATATAAAACTTAATTGATAATTGTAAAACGTGACACAAAAATAAAGAATACAATATCAAATTATCATACTTCAGGAAATATAAACTTTTAAGAGTTAAATCTTCACAGAAATAAATCTGAACTCATTAAAACTATTTTCATCAGTGTTTTTATCCTTTGATAATAAAAACGTAAAAGATGAGGAACATAGGGCAAATACTGAATATCAAATTTGTACATAAAATCTTAAATTTTACTTTAGCTGCAATATCATGTTATATCAATTTCCTCTAAATCGGGGTAAATCGTAAATCATTTATTCATAAAGTAACCGTTTTAATTTATTATCTACTCTTCAATCTTAGAGGCAGAAAATGACTCAGTTTATCAATATTTCTGTCTGTTTCCGCAACTTTTCAATTCTTTCTTATATTCAACAAGATAACAATCTTAAGCTATGGAAATCAGATACTTTATCAATACTATACCATTTAAAACAGTTAAATGATATACCATACCATTTAAAATAGTTAAACGCTATAGAAAAAAACAACGTAAAAAAGTTCAACAAAAATTTCTAAAGCACATTATTGTTAACAAAACAAGTGAAAATAAAGTGTCACTTATTGAACAATCAACAATTAAACCATTGATATAAAAGGAAAACTCCTTCTCCGTTTCATGTTGATAAGTCAATATCAGCAAAATCTTCCATTTTTGATTAAAATCTTTTATAAAGAAAAAAAAAGTTTGGAATGTTTCAACACTTTTCAATGACCACATTTTTTGGACACTGTGGCAAATTGCTTGACTGACAAATATAATTCTATATGTCTTTTGTTTAATAGGGTTTCCTTTAGTCTTTAACCCTACTTAACCTTTTTACTTATAATGAACTGATCCTGCTTTGAATTTGGGACAGTTCATTAGTAGTTTTAGGGATTTCAATATATTAAATTTGAGTATCAATTGCAGGCAGCACAGAATTGATGTGCAAGCTTGCCTGGCCTTACTGGTTAATAGGACGTGGAGACTTCCTGATAAAGAAGATCTGGATCTGTCTATACAAGGAAATAAACCTGAAGACTAAAAGGGAGGAGCTATCCGGTTAGCTCAATAGGTTGGAAGTTCCCCAGTTCGATTCCCGGACTGCCCAGGTCAATTTCGTTGTGACTGATCATGAAATCCCTTCTACGGTCATAAGCACTGTACCTCCAGAAGTTATCAGTTCCTTGTGAAAGTGAAGGCAACTAGTAACTGGTAAACTGCTTGACAGCCTGCCCTGGAACGATGTGGCGGCTGAACTCTGCTCTGGTAAAATCAATTATGGCTTACTGCCGTGATCCAGGTTCAAACCCCTTGCAGAGTGTCAATATTCTTGTTACATTTTAACAATGTTGTATGTCTGTAGTATTGATTTTCATTGGATTATCTTGATGTTTAAATATACACATACACATACATTGTTTGCTATTAATTTATGAAGTAATTTTAGATTTGAATTGTCCTGTATTAAAGTTTGTTATAAATTTTCTGACATGACTTATATGGCTATGCAAGACTGTTTGCTAGCAATATAACCCTCAGCTTGTGGCTCTGGTTATATAAGCTTACAACCATTTACATTTGGCTATATAACCAGTCCAAAAGAAATAATATTATTCTAATGAGATTTTTACTACAATTCACTATGGTTTCAAGCATGCATCAAAACCAAACAAAGAGGATTTAGCCAATGGTAAACTCATACGACCTGCCCAAAGGGACGGGCAAATTTTGTCTTAATTCCTCTAACAACAACTCGGTTATTAATTGAAATTGACATGTTTTCATGTTATCTTGAAAGAAACTAAATCCCCCAAATGATTTCATAAAAAATCAATCCCAGTTTACCCTGTATAATTCATATTCATATTGCTGACCAATGGCCAGAAAATTGAAACCGCTTCCATATAAAAGCTGCTCACTGAAACGGAGAAAGAATATCAAATTATGTAAATGGATGCTTTATTACTCATAATTTTCCTATTAAACCCTGCCAGAAAAATATGATTAGAAACCTAACAAAACCATTCAAGTATAAAAGTAGTAAATTAATAAATATCCAAGACTCTATAGATTCATCTGCCGCCACGGATTCGCCACAGATTCGGTTGTAATACGATGTTTATAAAAACGGATATCTGCGGCAATATAATAGCTAATTGTCTGTTGGTGATCAAATTAAATCATGCAAACACTGTAATCAGGATAACTATAATGGTCAGTAAAGATAAAAAAGAATCCGGACAGTAATTCTAAAATAACAGATGACGTCCCCGCTACACATCTATTCATTGGTCCATTGTAAAATAGGTTGAGTGGAAACCTTTATGGCCGCCCAATATGACAAATATTGAAAAAGTTACATGGTCTAAGTACATGAATGATATTTATCATGCAAGCTACAGTGTCTATGCCACCTTGCCCAATTTAAGCAAAATTTAATACTTCAAATTGAAAACATAATTGTTCCTATGAAATAAGACACACCATAACAGATATACAAAATTTTTCACTAAATAAGTCATTTAACCTCAGGTACCAGGACTTTGAGATCTGCTTTAAGATGCAAATCCAGATTCCCCCTATCAGACTCTTTAGTGAGTCTATACAGTTGGATGACTAACTTCAAATTTTTACTTTTATATCCCCAAAGTTGATTATGAATAGTCCCAAGAATGGAATCTTAACAATAAATAGACTTAACTCTGATATTAAGTATATTTCGGGTTTTCCCAGCTCATCAGAGGGTACAGCCTTTTACAGTAACAGCTTCGAAAATAAGAGCAACAGGTTTATATAAGGGTATACAAACTAATTACTCCTGAAAATAGTTTCTGTCAATACAAACTGAAGACAAACTTTTGCCCTCAATTTTTTTTGTTATCATAAAAGAAATTAAGAAAAAGCTGAAATATGGTTTATTTCTGAAGCAGAAGTAAATTGCCTCGTGTATTTTTCTTTTCTTTGACTAAATACCGCAATTTTCTACGATTCCCCTTTCTGACATTCTTCATTCTGAGATTTCAATTTTCAATTACCAAATACAAATTTGCTGTTACTTTCCACAACAGACAAATGGTAAAGATATTACATAATAGATAGGTTTCTAAAATGAAAGCGAATTGTTTCCATTACGTTTTCTTATCAAACCGCCTAGAACTCTTTACGCTTGATAAATGACGCTCTAATATCACTTTAGAACTGCAACTTTAATGCGTTCTTTTTTCTCCGGGATGTTTTCTACGCAATCTGTGAGACCCTTTATCTTAATGGATACATGTTCTGCATTCCTGATGATGGATCTTGCGTTTTATTTGTGTTTGGCACAAACAAGTATGGAATCACTCCCCAAGGAGAAACAACAATCAGTGTCACCAAATTATGTTTTGATAAATCATATGCAAATGTTTTATTTCACTGATTTTCATCAACAAGAAAGCCTGAATCAGCTATATGTAAGTACACTGTGCATTTAAAAAAATCACATTTAATTCTCTTACTATTTCATTCTTGTTCTTTTATTGTTTACCTGGTCACTTAAACAAGGCAAGTGAGTCTCAATGTTTTAAACTTGAATCTCCAGGTAGACATATTTTTTGTAATGAACACTTTAATGTGCTTAGTAACTTTTGGTAAACGTTATGGGTCTTTTTTGTAATTCAGGAAGTGGGGGTAATAATTTTTTTCATCAATAAACACTTTTATAAGAACTTTCATGAGTACTTCTTCCCACTGAATTTGCAATCAAATTAAAGAAACCTACTTTTCATAGATTAAAAGTTAATTTCACATTTACATTTCAGTTCAAAAAATTACATCGAAAGTTAGCTCATATGAGCTACATGTACCCAGATAATGTCACAGAAAATATCCTGTTGATTTAATATCCCATAATTCACCAGTCAACATGGCTTCTGTCTATTTGATTACCCATAATTCATCAATCAACATGGCTGATGACTATACAACTTAGAGATATACTTTGTTATGGTTGTTCTAGCTAAATCAATTATATAATTTTCTATTTTCCCTTTATTGCTATTCTGGGAAATACCTTCCGTCATTTATCAGATTCTTCCACTAGCAAAAAGCTTCCGATAAAATATTAATATCGGCGTTATCGGTCCGAGCTTTGAAAAGTATCAAAATCAATCACGCAAACTCATATTCATGAAAATTGCATTTATTGTTATGGTAACTAAAGAAAGCAATTTATTTTAATTTTAAATATAGATTTTCATTGCAGACAACAAAAAAATTATATCTGGAATTCCTTTGATTTTGTCATTATCTGGAATTCCTTTGATTTTGTCCATAGACAAACAGGAAAAATAAACAAAATAAAATATTTTTTATTAGATTAATAATGGTTATTTTCTGTCAATCATGAAAACACATAATAGATTTATTTTCTTTTAAAGATTAATTTGCATCATTGCAACTCTTTTCTAAAGAAAAATAACAATCACGATAAAAAAAAGTAAATTCTGACAAACTTTTCAACTATCTAAGGTATTGAAATTTTATTATAAATAACAAACCTACTTGAAAGTCATAGTGATAATTGGGTAAATCTGTCAATCAAAGTTGCGTACCATTACTTTCACGTTTATAAAAAGTAAAATTAACGACCTTCTATCTAAACAGGTAATTGCACAAAATAACGTTAATGGAATGGTTCCCAATTTAAAATTGTACTTTATGACTTGTTGAATTGCCAACCCATTTCTAAAATTTTAAAAGCGTAATTACTGAAATTTAAGATCGGTAAAATGCCTATATGGTGTATATGATCATGGCCATATTGTGTAAGAGATAGTAATTAAACTCTAATGGTAAACGCTTCCATAAAAGAACGTAGTAATTAAAGTCATAATTACCTTCATTTCTTTCAGTGTCAAAATATTCGTCATTTTAAGATGTATTTTGTAAGTATACGCACAGTTGTATATAAATAAAGCTTCATCAAATTGACAATAACAAATGAATGCCACCAGCATAGAGTCAGGGCTGCAGAAAGATGGCTACTTCTGGTAGCCCAATTTAAGCATTCTGTTCCTGAAATCCCTAAATCTACAATTAGACTGGTCCAAAACCTAAGCAGGGCTTGTTCATTACATAAATTCAGTAGGGTCAGTGTTAACCAAGTATAGTATTATGTACAAATAATCTTTCATTTTTTGTTTGGTTTATAGACATGCTGCCCTTGCTTAGTCATTTTGCAATGGTTGAGAGAGTCTGCCACTGTTAAGACATTTGACTCTGTTTAGACACACTGCCACTATTTAAAAATTATTCAACTGTTAAGACATTCTGGCACAGTTAAGACATTTAACCACTGTACCATTTAGAAATTTGATACTGTTAAGACATTTAGCCACTGTTTTGATATTCAACCATTGTTTAGACATTCAAATGATTTACCAACTTTTTTGACATTCTGCAACTGTTTAGACATATTTTGCCACTGTTTACACATTCTGTAACTGTCGTGGTAATATAAATATACATAGATTCCCACCTATATTGATGAAGAACATCCCAAAGTTCTCAATGGAGATTGGAGCACAATATCTTGGACTTGAGCTGGTAGAAAACCAACAACCTGTTGGAAGCAAGCTGGGTAAGCACTTGCCAGTATTTTTGTCATTACCCTTTACTAAACAGCTTCTTCAAGTATATGAAATAGAAGGAAATTATTATGGACACTGTTATTGGCTTAACAGAAGTAAATTCAGGCAACCTTTTTTACAACTTTTTTAATTTTGTGCATTACTGCATTCAATTCTCTAGAAAGCAAAAGTCAGGAAGAAATACAATATTGACACAGCATTATAATACATGTACTAAGAGCAAAGTTTATAATTTTAAGCTCGAAATTATTATGCTGTATGAAATTATAAAGTAAAACAATGCCAAGTTCTCAAAACAATGAGTTTGGTACGTAAGTCCTAACTATATTGTGCATTCAACTTTGTCAGTGTCAAGTAAAGGTTTGATAGTACAGTCAGTCAAGTTGACACTGATCAGAATGAAAAAAATGTTACCAGACTAAACCTGTCAAAGCATGTAGTTTGGGGAATTAGTTTATGGGAATATCTTTGGAAGTAATTACAAAATTCTTCGAAGACGTTCAAATAGACTGGATTAAAAATTCATGCCCCTTTACACCCATGCTGAACAAAAGTGTTCTTTACTACAGATGATGGTTCAATTTCAGAATAATATTTCTGGAGCATTAGCTTCATTAAAGAAATGACAAAGGGAATCATGGATATAGATCTATAAATAACTCTCATTTGTTGTTTCTTTATAAAAGGAAGATATAAAACATGTGCTATTAAAATAATGTATTTATCAAATTGAATTTAACTCTCACAAAAATAAAATAAAGAATGAAAGATAGAATGGCGATTATTTGTATAATCCATTAACCTGCTGAATTTATGTAATGGATTTGTCTGCCATTACATCTGGAACAGTCCATTTAATAATTAGGGGATTTCAATATCAATATACAAAACTTGAGCAACCAGCAGTAAATGTTATCTGGTTTGGTCATATTGTACGAATTTGCCGGCTGCAGACCTGGTCATACAATAGTCGCACAGTTTGACAAAGTTCCGGTTCCAGCAGGGATATGTCACTTTCCAAAACTTCTATATTTATCTAATTCAACAGTTTCATTACTTCACAACGAAAAAATATTAAAAATCATCACAAGTGAGTAGAACAGGAGAAAACCTGAACTTATAAAAAGTTAAATGGGAGTTTTGGGCTATAAAGTTGCATCTATGTAGATGAAAATAAGATAACATGCACATATGCACACAAAAAATGGGCAGTAATATTCTTTACATGAGGAACAATAAAGTATTAAAATGCTTCGTTCATGGCAAATATTTCCAAGATTTCATGCTGCTTTCTGTATAAAATTCCTCCTTAGAATGACAGTTAAATTTTTAAATGACTAGCAGCACGCCAGCCCCACAACATACCACATTGAATAGTTAACAGAATGTCTGAAAAAAAATTCAAAAAAACATGAATGAAATTTCTGCAAGGGCAACAAAAAAATAAACTTTCCAAGCAACTTTATAATTTTCCGAATAGGAAGGAGTGAATTAAAGGTAATTAGTAGGCGATGTTTGAACATGTCTTTGTCTCCATGGAATTAGTTAGGTGTCGCTCAGCATGCAAGGGGTGACTTCAATTTGCGCAGGCCCGCACATGCTGTGATTTAACATGCAACTTTTGAAATGCATCTTTAAAAAATTTATAACACGACTTCAATTAAAAATTTAACTGGAAATTCCTCACAGGGAAAAAAATGCTAATTTTCATGTTCCCTTTCGGATTCTTCTACCAAATTTCAATTTGAATTCCGTACAAATTATAGCACAAGTAGCTGTCTTTAAATTCAATAGTGAAAGGTGACATTTTGTAAAGGGAATGAAATAACAAAAACATTTCTAGCAAAGTTAAGATAAGCTTTTCTTATTTCCACAAGTTTAATTTTTGAAATAAAGAAAAAAACTTCAAAGTGTTTAAACCACACATATTGACATTCATCCGCTTCTGTTTCAAACTATAAGCTGCCAGTACAGACTGGAATATCTGGCTTGAGTTTCACTGTTAATGGTGAAAAAGCCGCTCTGCCGAGATTCCACTTAACACATAAACCATATTCCCATCTATGATATCATTCAGTCTTTGATTATTTTTCTTGCATAGATTTTATTAAAAACTAGAAATGTGTCCATAGGACACGGATGCCCCCACACGCCACTGTTCTGTCAATCTTATGACTCTAGGTCAAATATTTTTTGGACTACAAGTTGAAAACTAAAAATCAACAAAGGGCCATAATTCTGTTAAATTTGGTCGCAGCAAAAATTCCTACCTTTACTACCATCTACACATTAAGGTTGTTAATCCCTGGAAGTTTAAGCAAAATCTGCCATCCGGTTTAAGAGGAGTTGCGTTCACAAAATTTCTACATAGTATATAATGATAAAATCAACAAAGGGCCATAATTCTGTTAAATTTTTGTTGCAGCAAAAATTCCTTCCTTTACTACCATCTACACATAAAGGTTGTTCATCCTTGGAAGTTTAAGCAAAATCTGCCATCCTGTTTAAGAGGAGTTGCATTCACAAAATTTCTACATAGTATATAGTGAAAAAATCAACAAAGGGCCATAATTCTATAAAATTTGGTCGCAGCGAAAATTCCTTCCTTTACTCCCATCTTCACCTTAAGGTTGTTCATCCCTGTAAGTTTAAACAAAATCTGCCATGCGGTTTAAGAGGAGTTACGTTCACAAAATTTCTACATAGTATATAGTTAAAAAATCAACAAAGGGCCATAATTCTGTAAAATTTGGTCGCAGCAAAAATTCCTTCCTTTACTACCATCTACACATTAAGGTTGTTCATCCCTGTAAGTTTAAGCAAAATCTGCCATGCGGTTTAAGAGGAGTTGCGTTCACAAAATTTCTACATAGTATATAGTGAAAAAATCAACAAAGGGCCATAATTCTGTTAAATTTGGTCGCAGCAAAAATTCCTTCCTTTACTACCATCTACACATTAAGGTTGTTCATCCCTGTAAGTTTAAGCAAAATCTGCCATGCGGTTTAAGAGGAGTTGCGTTCACAAAATTTCTACATAGTATCTAGTGAAAAAATCAACAAAGGGCCATAATTCTGTTAAATTTGGTCGCAGCGAAAATTCCTTCCTTTACTACCATCTACACATTAAGGTTGTTCATCCCTGTAAGTTTAAGCAAAATCTGCCATGCGGTTTAAGAGGAGTTGCGTTCACAAGATATCGGGACGTACGGACGGACTGACGGACGGACGGACGGACTGACGGACGGACGGACGGACTGACGGACGGACGGACAAGTGCAACGCTATATGCTCCCACATTGTGGGGGCATAAAAATTCTTTTTGAATATACATGTAATGAAAACTATTATTTTCATTAAGCCTTAATCATAAAGCCTGAATGATAATCCGTTAACTTATTCATAAAGGGGCCAAAATGACTTCAATTTGAAAGCATGCAGCTCATCTTGCAGAATGGGTGTTTCATGACATTATCCAGCATCACAGTTCAAACACTAAACAATCCAGTCTTATATGCAAGAAATTATTGTATAATGCTTAATACAATATAAATAAGGTAAAGAAAATCCCCCAAAATAGGCTTTAAGGTCTAGACAATTTAAACCATTCAAGGAACGTTCTATTGAATCATCTGTGCAAATATCCATATGTTAAAACTGTAGTAACTATAGTAATAATACTGGCTTCTTTTTCCCTCTTCATCCTAAAGTCTGAATGAAAACCAATCTCCACCCTATTTCATTTAAATAATGGATATGTCCTTCTTAACACTCGGAACTGTTCATTGTATGTTTTGAGGGTTTTTTTATATTATAATAATAAAACATTTTGAAACAGGTCACATAGGGAAGTGTAAGATTGCAAGATTACATATATACTTTTTTGGTTTGGTTTTACATCTCACCAACACAGTATAGGTTATATGGTGACTTTCCAGCTTAACTGGTGAAGGAAGACCTCGGGTGTCCTTCTGTGCATTATTTGAAGCATGAACGGGCACCTGAGTAGAACAAACTAACATTAGCAAGAAGCTCATAGCAGGGCTTTAAAATGGCAGCATCATAAGACTTTTAGCTCACATTTTCAGATTATTTGGACTCCTTTTAATTAATACAATGTGGATGAGGAAGAAAGTTGTTAAATTTCTAAACTCAAGCGCAAAAAGCGAAAAAATAAACTTTTGAAATCAACCTTTATAACCTTGAGCTACAACTTTCAATTTTCTCTATCAATCTATATTAAATCTGCAGCATAATCATCTAATTGACATAAACATCCTTAAGTTGAAAGCAGAGCTATATTAAGTATCTTTCCTTGCACACTGATCAATTATAGTGTACCTATAACCTTCACTGCCATCAATGATATTAATCTATGTACTGACTGCTGAGACAGCCATCAAGAAATGAAAATAATCAGTTATATTAAAGTTGACAAACTTTAGTGAAATAATTATTGTCAACTGAAATGAAAGGGAGACAAGCCTGATAATGAATCTTGAATAAGGAAGGGAGACAATCATGATAAGACAAAAATACTTAAGGGAGACAACCATAATTCAAGAATGACAAATATTCTTCAAACAGATAATTATAATCAATTAATCATGTGCAAATTGAGATAATTTTTGAGGAATGAAAGAATCTGACAGATGAAAATGATTTATCTAATTAAAAACCTATATTCAAATAAGTGCATTTTGATTCCAAAAAAAAATTAATTAATTTAATTTACTTTTTTGGCAGGTAAGTGTAAAATCAAAAAGACCAATTTTATACAATATCCACCCACAAACTTCCAACAAATCACAACTGTGCTTCTCACCCAAAGACACTTCAATTCAAAATTATAAACAGTAATAAATAGTTCATTAGTCACCATTTATTTACAGAACCTGTGTTAAATTTCATACTTCAAATGGCATGCCTGTATTCAAAACTGTGCAAAATAAGAAAAATATTTGTGAAAAGAAACACAAAACTTTCTTAAAAAGCTTATGGTAAGTAGCCATTTTTGAGGAAAAAATGTTATCTAATCACCGCATTCCTACCCCAACAAGCAAATTGAACAAGCAAACAGATTAACGGCCTAAATCAGCAACGGCAAAACGTTAGTACAAAAAGTAATAATGCTGTCATTTTTCTTCTTATCAATGACAAGAGTAAGCGTTTAGCGACACTTAATTTTATGTTTTTTAAAAACCTTCATTTGTGACCACGGAAACCAGCCCTCTAGACAGGAATGATGTCTGCCAAAACACCTAAAAATGCAAACAATCTACAAAAAAAACCCATTAACACAAAGTGCATTATATTTCATTTTTGTACTGTTTTAAATTCATGATTCAGAGAACCTGTTTTACGATGCACCAGATTCACTTTGAATTTCACTTTAATTAAAATGAATCTTTTCCACTGTATTTAATGAGAAAAACACTCATCCACTTTATTCCTCAAGTTGAAAAGAAAACATTTTGTGTATTTTTTACATTAAGGGAGGTTACTCTTGTTTGTACATTACAATAAAGACTATCTGCATTAACTCCCTTCTATCAAACAGCAATAAGACTTTAGCAGTTGCTTCCCTTTGTAATAAAAGTATGTGTACTTCAGTCTGATAGACAGAAAGGCGTATAGATGTAAAAGATACATAACAACTATCAAACGTGCAATAAAAGGATGCTAGTTTATTAGTTTTATCTAAGACATGCAAGTTTTTTACGAAGTAAAAAACACTTTGACGGGACTTACTACATTAACTCTAATAAAATAGACAGGAAAAAATCATTTTTTTACAATATCACAGTAAAAAACCTGTATTTTATAGAATCCATAAATTCAAACACAAAGTAAAATTGTCACATTACTAAGTTAGATAATAATGATAAGATCAGCTCATAAAACGCAACATTTTCACGTAATTTACACGTTCTCCCCTTACACAATAACAGTGACAAAATCATTTGCCACAAGAAACTTACTTTGAATAACAGCTATCAGATTTCAAAGGTTTCTAAAACTAACATAGACTTCTTAAAATCTGTTTTGATGAAATTTTGTACGCATATAACGATATTTATCTCTTATAATGCGAAACAAGCCTCAAACATCCTGTCATATTTTTTTTCCTAACTTGAACGGTCATGATAAAATCGTGCCACAATCTCATATTCCGCCCTTAAAAGAGATACAATGTAACTGTTAGCTATTTTATTAAACACGCATGTCCTCCATTGTATTCCTTGATGAAAAGATATACATATACAATGTACGACAAATAATCGCAGGGAACTTGTTTACTCCACCCTGCATGCTTTCAACAGATTTTTGTTTCTGTTGAAAAAGCTTCCGTATATGTGTGAACAAAAACAATTTAAACGAAAAACATTTATTTAAGTTTATTTATAATTAAGTTTGTTTTTTTCTCACTCAAATTACGTCTACTACTGAAATGTCTTGAGAATTTATTTTATTTTTACAGAAAATAAAGAATGAGACTAAAAAAAGGATTGGAGCACCACACTAAATACCGTATTCCGGTACATACCGGACAAGACGCTGGAATGATTTAATGCTAAAATCTCACCTTTTCACATTATGGAATAAACTTTAAAAGGTCTAATTCATCTTTTCACACCAATTAATATTCAGTAATGAATTAAAAATGTAAGAATCGGGGTAAAAAAGATATTTGTCTGTTAAGTGATCATGATTTCTGCAAAAGTCGACAGTTACTGCTCCAATCCTTTATTGAGTTAAATCATAAAATAAAATATTATTTGATTAATAAACAGTTATTGTGAATTATAACAAGAAATTCACAGACTAAATACCTTGATTCAAATTTATTGCACTTAAATTATACATGCCTTGAATATTATATAAGTTTATGCCTAATTATTCACGGCCCACTTTATAATTCAATATTATATTGCCACAATTGTTTTAAGTGGTTGTTAAGTGAGTCGTAAAACCTTGACACTTTCGACAATAACATACTTTTCAAATTTGCATTCCTGTTGATTGTTTAATGAACAGGCATTGGTGTGAATATACTTCACTGTTAGACACCATCTTTAAAAAAAAATTCTTAAATATTTAATATAGGGGATATTCAAGTTTTTTCAATAAATACGGGATTTATTTTATCAATGGTAGAATCTATGAAAATAAATATTTGGCGAGTGAAAATATAATAATTTTCATAGCACAAGATAAAAAATAAAGCCCATTTTCACAGAGGACCTTGAATTTTCTGTTTAATATATACTTTCTAAATTTTTTTACCTCAAAAATGACTCAAAAGTCTCCCTTCAATTTTGTATATTGGCTGAATTTAACAGAATTTATAACTGTATATAATAAACATTGTATAATTATTTATACAACAATACAACATTGTTGTCTATAAATTGACATAATATTTTATATAAACATAATAATTTGACAGTATAATCTTTAAATGGATTTAATTATTTAAATATTACTCTTATTCTTGCAAATTACGTAGAATTTTATTATATACATGTATTTGAATGTTTTAATGTACTGTTTTGACAATGAATCGTATGTGTAAGTCTTTTTCTAACGCAGTAAGGGCTATTTATGCATATTTTGACCACTTTGTGGTAATTTATGTGGGTAAATGTAAGTGACATTGATTATGTGTAAATTGCTTCCTTTAATATTCAACATTCTAATACATTTTCAATTTTTTCATGAAAATTATCATGAATCTGGAGGCGTGCTGCTTTAAATGTACCGTTTTGACAATAAGTCGTATGTGTAAGTCTTTATAAACTTCTGTTCTATTCTGTTCTATTAATAAAAAACTGTAGCATTTCAGAAACATTCCTTTAATATAAATTATGCAATTGTCTCGTAAACATAATAATTTCCTGCAAATTACTATATATTTGATGTTAAAGAACAAGCACTTAGAAAATAAAAATAAGCACTCTCACTGATACTGCGTTATAAATAAAAAATAGTGAATAACTGGCGCGTCAACATTTTAATTTCCTCCGAATTACATCAAATGTGATGTTATAACAAGCTCTTCAGAATGAAAAAAATTCTGTAACTGCAACTGTCTGAAAAACAGTTCACATCAAAGAATGTTGATTAAACAATCTGCTGCGTTTAGAAACAACCGTACCAGCCATCTGAAACAACCCTGTTCGTGAAAAAACAAACATATTTCAACTGCCGACAAGTTCACTTATATGTTTACAAGGTTTTTTCAAGTACTGAGGGAAGTGTTTTCATTATTTTCATTCCTGCAGTCTCTCATAGCCGACTTTTTTTGAAGAGTTTTCATTAACCTTTGTTCCTCTGAATTTAGTGTTTCAACAAACTTGCCTGGCTTTCAAATTGGAATTGTCTTTTATGTAGATACAAGGGATTTCAACAGCATCAAAAATAATAAAATTAAGTAATCAACACATTAGTTACAGTCAGGTCAGGTTAAATGCACAGATAATTAAACATTGGTATTGTAAGACAATGTTATTATCATTGTTAGACCTAATAATACTAATAATAATAATAATAATAATAATAATGATAATAATTATAATTATAATAATGATAATGATAATAATAATAATAATAATAATAGTATCTTTATCTAAAGAAGGTTACACATGAAGCTATACCATCGTAAAAAACAAAGAACAAACCCTATAATTTGCTCATATATGGTCCATTTTCAGAGTTCAAAATATTTTTATCCAACTGGATAGCAAACAGTACAGACTATGATCAAACAGGACAGAAATCTGCTTAACTTTCAGAAGCCAATGAGACCGCAGTTCTTAAACCGGCAGAAATTTTAAAACTATTCTTAGCTTTTCTGTAAAAATTCTTTCAAGTGACCACAGGCGCTAGTTATGGCCTGTGCAAGTGACTTTATAAATACTTTCGGATTCTCTAAGTGCCAAAAATGATCGGGCAAAATGACAGATTGAAGAGTTTTTCTTACAGGTAGATATTATCATTCCAGGAATTAAAACAGAAAAATCCTAAACTTAATACATTTACTTCTTTAACTGATGGCGTAATTCAGGAATGCCGATGGGTCATAAACATTTTTTTGGCAACATTTTTTTTTAATTCTTGCAGACAGGCATGTAAATTACAGGTGATCCTCAAAACGTAAACTTCATAAATTTCATTCAAATTAAAAAGATAACGGAAAATCCTGCAATAAAAATACGTCCCACAGATGGATAAATGATAAAATTGGGATTATTCCCCTAGATATGACATGCAGTTAAGATAATTCTTCCTATTCATCTCATAGTTTTTCACAAGTAGCGGAACTATTTCAGAAATTTATATGAATCTATTTCAAAATCCGCCTTTGTTGTGCTGTCGAAACACTGTCGAAATGCATCTTGCTGAAAACATTTTCTCATGAAAAAAGCAATCACTGCACATGATAAAAATTAAACGAACACGCAATTTGGATAATAAATGACAAATGAAAAAAAGTAAATAGATAAAACATGAAATTATGTGATAATTGAATTAAAAAAATGTTTCACATGTTTCCATATATAAGAGCAGAATGAATTTTCCATTTTAACGAATCAATATTAAATTTAGATGAATTCCCAGCAGACCTATGGATACATCTTAATAAAATAATTTCAATTTCAAATTAAATGTTTATTTCTGAACGGTATTCAATCAGATATTAGCAATATTTAGAAAATTAGATACTTATAAGAATACCACAAACACCTGAACTTAAGCCAATGGGATAATGATAATAATTATTAAAACCCCAAAAATATGATCTTACTTCCAATGAACTCTCAAGCTTGTAATAGATAATCTACATTATAGTCAAAACATTGAAAAAAATAAATAGTAACTATGTATTAAATTTATGCAAATTGTCTCTTAAATGTCTGAAAATCTTGAAAAAGAAATCAGTTCATAAAACAAGAGAGCTATGATGGCCCTTCATCGCTCACCTGAGGAAATGGTACCACATGGACACAATTACATTACAAGATCATTCCTATTATTTGAGACATTAAAATCTGCATAGTGCACACCTTATGTCATTCCTGTAATATCTAATTTAAATATATACCCAGATTTTGAGGAGCTGATTTGAAGTGCTCAATACTTGCAGCTAACTTGCAATTTGCAGCTAACTTATATTCTAAAGTCTGGCAGCCGTTGCATTTTGCAGAATGAATCCATTTTAATGAATTTTTGTGAAGAACCACTAAATCATCATTTTTCTGTCCTGCTGAGTTACATTGAAATCTACCCAGCCATTGAGGAGAAAATGTTCATTTAAAGATTTTTCTAATAATTATAAGCTTTTAGGGCCATCTAATCTTAAGAAGAGACCAAAACCATTTCAGCATTTTTTTGTAGATAAACCATCAAAAGACAATTTCTGTATAATTTCATCACTATTGGATGAGGGGATGTTGATTTAAATATTATAAATGTTGACAAAAGATGCAAACAGGGGATCAAAACAGCTCATCTTGAGCATATTGTGCTCAGGTGAGCTATAAAGTCTCAGATACTATCTACATCTTAAATTAATCTAAATTATAGAGTTATATAATACAAGCATATGTTTTTGGTAATTTGAAAACAAATTCAATCAAAGCATAAAATTGAACATTACACTTAACTTTGGTAAATGTTCCTACAATAATTATATAGAACACTGCTTCAATATTTTGAATGATTACAAATAAACTTTGTATGTTTTGCAGATATGGTGGTGTTTAAAGAGTGTGTGGCTAACCATTTGCTAGGTGGGGTAGGTATATGGTGGTTTGCGTGAAGTGGTTTGACATGAAAAGAACGTTATTCTGACAATCAAATTCAGAATCAATCAAATCAGTCTCTTGTGCGTCTGCTTAAATATTCAAGAATAGATCAGAATATAAGTTAATATAAAATCAACTATCTGTCTAAAACATCTCTTCCCACTTATTGCATTCCACAGGGACCCAGACGAATCTGTTGTGAATATTATAATCGTCTAGATATACTGGAATGGCGTATGAAGATTAAACAGTCATTTAATAACCCCACTAATAGCCTATCATAGTTAAATCCAAACAAATTAGCTAAACCAGCAAAGATAAAAGGTTCATTCTTTAATTACCACTATCAAAATTAGCAACCGTGGGCAGAAAAAAAACACATACAAACATGGACTAAGTGTCTGGAGTTTTAAGTTAGGTCGAATAAGGTCAGTAGGGTGAACACATATGACCATGGGTTCATCTGAATGTTTATTCAATTTTTAAAATGTTCTTACATGAGATACCAAGATGCTGTAATTGTTTTTTTTTGTTTTTATTCACTCACAACCCCTGTAAAAAACCTTTATCTTGAACAGACCATATAGACTCTAGGAATGGAACATACCAAAAAAACACCTTAAACAATAATGGATAGACAGACTGGGGAGGACTCTTAGCTAATGGGTGTTTAAAAGGCTCCCCTATAGTTTTCCCAATCGTTCTATTAAAATCACTAAAACTAAAGAATCTAGCCAAATAAGGAAGAAAATTTACCATCACTTTTGGTTCCCATAGCAAAATTGAAGACGCTAAAAACAAAACTCATTAAAACGGTCAACTTGGAAAAAACAATAATAAAAGAAAATTAAAATTCCAAAAACTTATTAAACATCTCATCAATTTTTGCATTATTTCTGATATGAAACATTCATTTCCACAGAAAAAATTGTACACTGCCTTTGTTTTAAAATTAGATGTCACCTTAATTGAAATGTTGGTAAAAAATAGCAAGCAAAATCCACTCCTTTCTAAGAAAATTGAGTAATAAACCAGTTTATAAACGTTACAAATAAAAACAGTACAGTCTGGCATGCAATTTCCTTTGATCTCTACTAATTATGGCTACTGTATTTAGCTGCCAATCAAATGCCAATAAATCATATCTTTTACAGCAGACGTATAGCTCAATATTGTCTCACAATCAGTCATCCATGTCACCCTTAATGCCAACCTTTTCACCTTACATCATCTATCAACTTCCTGTTTTGGATTGGTTCTCTGACCTTTACAAGAACCTGATGCCAACAGACTGGTTCTAAAGTAAAAGCAGTCCAGTCTGGTTATTTAAATGTTTAATGATACTAACATGACCTTAAAAAGTTGAACTGTTCTAAAATTAAACAAACTTGATTAGAACCAGACAGAATATTGAATATTATATAGATAACCATATATCAAGTGACCCTGCATCAACAATGTGGAAAAACAACAACATCACACATACTTGGGTAGTTTTCACTAAGGATCACAACAGTAATCCACACTGAATTTACCAGTATAGCCACAGCATCATTCTTGGCAAGGCTGTCAAGCAGCTTTCCAGTACTAGATACTATCGATTTTGCAAGGAACTGTAACTTCTGTACATGTCAGAGTAGAGGTGCGAATGACTGTAGAAAGGATTTCATGATCAATCACAACAAAAGTGACTTGCATTGTTCGGGCATCGAACCAGGGTGGCCCTATTCACAGTCCAACATCCTACCTATTGAGCTAACCTGACATTAAATCCACAAAAAAAAACAACAACAAAAAAACAATCATTTGAGCGGTTGCTACTTTAAGTATGAGCTTTAATTGTAATGGGGGAAAACTACCGGTAAGTTATAATTGAGCAAGGTAAAGACTGACACCATTTCTCGTCAGGTAACCCAAGATGACCTGACCTATTCAGGCCATTGTGAAATGACTTCTGATTGTAATTTTCACAATCCTACTTGTCAAGATGATTGTCCCACTCTCTCCTGTGGTCAAAATCACTTGAAACAGCACTTCAAAGTTAAGATAACAATTTTAAACTTACCTGTAAATGATCAGTCCAACAACAAGGAAACACAGCATATGAAAATAGAAAAAGGAGAAATATTTAGTTTTGGTTAAGTTATACAGAATTTATGTTAGTTTGAATGTGTAGGAAGCTATAAGCTTATATACACACTTTCGAATCCCTTTCTGGAACCAACCAGTACTGAGCAGCGAGTGTAAAGTTTCTTGCTCAAGGAAACAACGACTTGCCCCCGACGTGGCTGAACCAATGCGACTTGCATTCATTAGACTACTAGTTTGACGCTTTAACCAATCAGCAATGCTGCCACACAAAATATTTAGTTTAGTTTTCTTGTCGAAACAATAAGTACATGTATTTCAATTATATACATGGATATCATTATTGTGGCCGCAATAATACTAAAATTATTGCATAATTCTCATGTTATTACAGTCAAACTTTGTTCACTCGAACTTGGAGGACCTGTGCAAATTTGTTCAAGAGATGGTAGTTCGAGCCAATAGAAGTTGAACCATTATCATGTATAATATCGTATTTTACGTAGGACATAGGGGACTGAAGGTTTTTGAGCTTACATCGGTCGAATGATAAAAACATCGACATAAAGTGATCTGAGTTGGAGTGAACAGAATTTAATTGTATTAATTTTGCACTATATATAAAGTTTTGATGTTTGAAAATGATGCTCCTGACAATATTATAATGTTGGTGTATCATTGTTTTTTATTAGTAATTTGTTAAATGAATATAATAAAATACATTTGTTCTGAAATAAAAATTAAAAAAAAAAAACACCTATAAAGTCTTCAGAAACACACAGGAAAAGGAAAAAAGTGGTTAACAAAAGATCTGGAACCTAGTTTCTAATAAATTGCTAGAGTGTTCGGTACTTATACACAAATTACAGGTCTGCCACAAGTTTATCAGCAATATTGTGAAATGGGAAAAGTACTTGAGGAAACATTGACAAAAAGGAAAAAAAATCCAGCACATTTATTACCTAGGAATCTAACTTAGAACTTCTGTATTGTTATTTTATTATATTGAATCACAACAAAAAAGAATATAGAACAATTTGATGAATCAGACTGGCATGTTAAGGACTTGGTTATAAGAAACTAATCAGAAGTCCTCATTTCATACAGTCTAAATAATACTCAGGTACTGTAGAAGAAAATTATAAAACGAATAAAGCGAACATTGCAAGTCTCGGACAAGTTTTTAGAAAGCTTCCATGATATGACAAAAAAATAACATTCTTTTTATTGCATTTTAATTGATATATGATATCTCAAAGGTGGCGTGGGGGGGGGGGCAAAAAAATCAGTCAAATCATTTATTATATAATGGTATCTTGAATTTAGTAGGGTTGGGTGGACATTTATAAATATAGAATAGATAATAATGATATTACACTGAAAATAAGTGTCTTCCTATAATAAATGCATTATATCTCTTTAATTTCATATCTATCTTACTTAAAGCCATCATTGTATTGGTAATTCTTTTTTCCAAAATAAAAGAGCTGAGTTAGCTTTTATATTATATATGATCACGAGCGATGATAGAAATTAATATCTATACCCGAGTTTGAAATTTTCTAGCTTCATCTTGAAAATCAATGATAACTCTTATGAGATTGAAAAATAATTTTCATATGAAATACTAGATGAAAAGTATCTGTACACACTAATTAGAGAAGCTGCTTTGAAGGTCTGAAATAAGATACTGTCTATAAAATGATCAGGGGGAAAAATTCCTCGTTAAGTTATCATAATAATATGCCCGTCACATCATAATAACATTGTTTTGTTTTTCTTTAAACATTGATTTTTTTTTTTGCTAATGTTTTAATTCTCAATGCTTGTGTGACATCTGAACTCTTTGTAACATCTGAATGAAACTGGCATTGGAAAAGGTATAAAACTCAGACAATTCATTTCAATAGACAATTTCCACGCCTAAACAGCTTTTAGAGTCATTAACATTTATAACAAACGTATTTTAATTAAACGAAAGAGCAATTAAAGATGACAAGACAGTATTATTTTTCAAGCTGTTTATAAACACTATATATGGTCAATATTCTATTATAAATCTTGTGACTTTTTATCATTAACAGAGAAGGACAATGCTAAACAGAAGAATTCTCTGATTTAAATGCGCTTTATTTCAATAAAGAGTCAGTCGTCACTCTAGTTGTACCAAGGCTGAGTTGAAGACAGTCAATGCATGTTCTCCAACCTTAAATTTACTGATTACACAATTCCATATTCAAAGCAAATCTATTATATAAATCAATTCAGGGCCAATGTTAAAAGATGATTTTGATAAAAAAATCAGTCATATTTTTACATTAATGTATTGTCATTTATCCAATTAACACTTTCATCAGTTTAATTGTATCATTTCCCTCTATGTAACCATCTGTGACATGGACTTGTACTATTCTTGCTTCTCCACCATCGCGCCTTTGTCAGCCAAGCATATGCTGCCATTCTCTAATTAACCTTTAAAGCTTCTATTTTTCATATTAATAAAAGCATGTGAACCTTATAATTTAGTTTATTCTAGCCACAGGAAATAAGTATTCTGACGGCCTGTCGACGGACACAACGAATGAAACTTACACCCGAATGACTTATGCTCCTATACTCAACATAATCAACAAAACTAGGAGGGGGTCTTAATACCTCTTTACGACATCTTTAAGTCCGCTTTAATACACCATAAAAGGTGCTACATGGCCGACCATACTAACAAGTCCCCTGCTATGATACTAATTTTGTTGGCGATTATTTTGCCAGACTTGAACAATATAGCATGCTGTTTAATTTATATAGGATGCAGGTTTATTTATCGTTGTTGGTGATTTTAATTTACCTTTTGTAAATATTCTAATTTAAAAGTGTCAGGTATGAAAAGGTATATATGTAAACAGGTGTCGGTTTCAGGTTTAGGACAATATTCTTGTCCACACACTGTACTTGAACATCATTAAAGCTAATTGCTAGATGAAGAATATAATGAAAGCTTAGACGAGATTTTACATCTGCCAGATATGCTTCAATAACTGAACATTCTTGTTGGGACTCCGACACTAAAGTGTGAGCTCTACTTATAAAAGGAAACATGTATACTGTATGATAAAATATTAATTTTGGGAACATAAAAGATGATATTTTTATGTAAATGCCCGCAAAACCTTAGCAAGAATACATTTTTTTGAAATGGACAAAATTTTCTGATTTGCGCTCTGAATATTTAAACATTAAACATTATACTAAAGCCACTATGGTTGTTGCTATTCCAAAAGATAATAATTGTGTCACAAACAAGATGAAGCAAAACAATGTTCTAGTTTTTATTAAAGATAACATTTTCAGTCATTTCCCAAAGCATTTGACAATGAAAATTCAGAGAATTACTCAGTAAATCAAACATTTGCAGAATAATTAAACCAAGATAAAGGAACAAAATCATGCTGAATGTTCAGAAATTCCTGTTTTTACCATAACTTTCAGTTTCATTTATAGGATTAGTTTATATAAATTTATTTTAGTTTGTGTTTGGAAGCTATTAGCTTATTAAAACACTCTTGACCAACCAGTACTAAGCAATTAGTGTAAAAGTTCTTGCTAACCGAAAACAATGGCTTGTTCCTGACAGGGTTTGAACCCAGGCAGCCCAGATCCGGCCTCAGGCTTCAAAATTTCAAAGGTAAAGAATTATCAATTTTTCCTTGGGAGAGAAGTGAGAGGAAAGTTACTGAAAGTCAGCTGAAAAGTTTTACCACTTGGACATGCCAGAAGATCACATTTTCAGAAATGAGTTTGATTTTCAACTGTTTAACATGGCTGCAAATGATGTTCCCTAATTTCACCACATGGGCCCGACCAGCCTGGCACCCCATCTGATTCCATCTTGTTACTATAAAGTGGTTGCCATATCCTGATTGGGTATTCCTTTAGTACTTTTTTTTTTGCTGGGATTCTCCACCCCAGGAAAGTTCATTAATTTTTTAATTTCCATAATTAAAAGATGGACAACTTCATTTGAGATATTTAGCTTGGCAATGGAATTAATATGAAGTTCACAACACAAGAAAATTGTTATTATAGCTTAACATTATCATTTCAAAATCTAGGCTGACATTGTCTGAGATATGTTTCATAAAGTTATTTATATAAAATCACTGTCAAAAACAGTAAGATAAGACGTTTGTTCATTTCTTACATAATGTTTTCAACAATACTGATTACTCAAAGATAAATAAATAAAGTTGCCTTTTAAAACTCTGTACTATGGCATACTGTATAATGACCCAGTCTACAGAAAATTTCAATTTTCAGAGAGAACGACTTTTTAATTTCAAAGGTTTTCAAAGTTATGTGACACCAAGTTCGAATGGCACCTACCTTCGGTTACTTTACTTGCTTATTTGCTAAAAGAATCAATATTGTCTAGTGTTTATTGTACCTTGATAATTTCAGAGAAAATTTACTCTGAATGGGAAGTTTATTACAAGGAATATATAGGAAAACCAATTAAAATGGCTTTAATTTGTCATTTATTCACTTTATATTGTAATGTAAACTGGCATTATTACTGGTGAAAAGAGGAAAAAGAAATGCCTGCACAATAAATATGTTTCATTGAAGGAATCATCATTTGTAGAAATTAAGGTTAATGCCTCCTTAGGATTTGTTATTATTTTTTGTGAACAATAAGTCTCCAGTTATTTTACAATGCCTTGTTAAAATGTTGTCTTTATTTGTACTTGTCATTTAGTGTTTGATAATCAAAAACAGTTGAATGGCACTATAAACGTATTTGAAATTTCCTGTTGCAAACTTAGCGTAAAATGTTCAGGAAGCAATCAAAGAGATGGGAAGAAAAAATATTTGAAATGGAAATACTCTCATGGCAGAAATTTATATATTCTTGACATTAGAACATTGGAACCATTAACAGTGTACATAACACAAGAAGTCAAGAAGGCATTGCTTTATAATACTTTTGAAGAAGAAAAAAAGAGTATATATTGTTGTTTGAACAATGTGAAGGTCATATGGATGTGAATGGAACGTGCCGACTGGTCTGGCTCAATGTTTACTGGTGCAAAAAGATAGTGTCTCGACAACACAAATAATATCATATGGTACTAATTATTAATATCTCCACATGAAAAGGGACAGACTGTCCAACAAGTAATCACAAATGTTTAGAAAATTCTGTAAATTTCCAAACGATTTAAACCCTTTTTCCTTTGATGTGAAAGTTCTATCCTCTTAAAAGCCCAAATCTAAATTTTCTCCCTCCAATCCACTCAAGCAGAAAAAAAACAACATCAAAAACATTGAAGCAAAAACTTAATTTCCTTAAAATAATTTACAAAAAACATAACATTGTTTTATATGAAAAAAGCCTTTGATTCTAAGATTTAATAATATGCTGTTTTCAAATATTAAAATTGGAATAAAAAAAAAGTCAGTATTTTTTCTTCTCTTAAGATATTTCTTCCAAGAATTGTGTATACAAAAAGTGAAGTAAAATTTCCAATTATACAGATATGACATTATTATCCAATTAGTATGCCTTGTTGTTTTGCAAGGAAATGCCATGTTGTCAAAAACTTACACAAGGAAATATATAATTAATTTAGATATAGGAGAGTCTAGAGACGTTGTAATAACATCCTCTGTGAGAAAATTGCTACTCAAAAATAACTACAGAACATAATGTGAACTAAGTACAAAAGTGCTATAAAAGATATAACAATAACCAGTAAGATATATATGTAAAACAACAGGTCTTGTCTCAAAAGAAATAGTACATGTTGGTGAAACAAAAGTGTAAATTGTCTCTTTTGGTTGTTGGGTTTTAACCCCCAACCTGCTATATTTATGTAATGATCTGTCCAGTTTTGAATTTGAAACAGTCCATTCAAAGTTCAAGGGATTTCAATATCAAAATATACAACATTTCAGCTGCCAACAGTATAGAGCCTGGTTGGCTTGCATGTATGTACAGACTGGCCTTGCTCTATACTGGTGGCCAAGGCTGATCACTTTTGTTTCCAGCAGGTAAAGAGTGGTGCATCATCATATAATATGATAACTATTCAGCCCTACTTACATGAAGAAGACCATCAAACATGCCCTTCTCTATATTTATACCAAAGTTAAACCTACAACCATTGGCTATCTGTAGGCCAGCAATAAGTTGGAGGACTAAATCCTCACAAGGCAAAAGTTGGTCTTGGGTATGTTGCTTATTCTTATTATTGTTGTTTACATTCTATTTCTTTTGATTGTTTACAGCCAACTAATTTTATATACATCAAAGTTTTCATCAAAATCAAGCTCGAAATTAATATTCAAAAGTGTGTCTACAAGCTTATAGCTTCATAAACAATCAAACTAAAGTCATTTCTGTATAAACCAAATTTAAATAAGATCAATTTTGTAATTTTTTATAAAATATAAAATTAGAAGTATTTGCTTTTATTCAGTCACATTCCATTGTTATTTTTTTTATTATATTTAAAATTAATGCTAGTATCCCTTAATTACCATTAGACATCACATTACAATTTCTTCTGATGTTAAACTTATAGACTCTTCAAACTTTTTAACACATACACAAATACAAAAGGTAATAATAACTGTTTCTTTAAATTTAGTTAAAACTTAGTACTTTTTAATACAAATGTCATCAACATTTACAGACCACACTAAATTAACCACCAATAGTTCTGAATGCGACAAGGTGCAATTTTATGTCCTATCCAATTCTTCATGTTCATGCATATAAAATGAGAGTAATTGAACAAACATAAATATTTATTATTCACATGTCATAAAGCGTATTTTATTTCCTACTTTATGACATTTAAGTCCCTTTAATTCTGTATCAAGTACTCGCGTCCTCCTAGGGTCACACAGTCACCCTGTGTGGCTTTTAGAGTCATGCTTTTGCATTTAAAATGAGAAGTTTTCTCTGATAAGTCATGGCGACTGCGTGCAGGAGTGGATCCTGCAAAGCTCTCATTAGTTTCTATTAAAAAAAGATATTTTCTGTTTGTTTCAGATTAAACAGATGATCGACTTATATAAGAGTTTCTGGACATTTCTGAATATATTTTATCATTTTAAAAGAATGCAGACAGCCAGACAAGAGCATTCTAAATATGTACTGCTTTTTTTTAAATCATAAATTATAAGCAAATTTTTTGTAAGCAAAGTTTTGATTGATTGCTTTGAGAACAAATTTATAAAATCAAAATAAATCAAGTTGTTCTATCAGGTGGATTACTTGATTGTAAGTGATTCAAGTGCAGCACAGCATGTGTCATAAAACATTCTGTCCCATATGTGACAAACCACGATTCTCATTTGCAATATCAAATTATTCGTTAGTAATTGAGAAATATTTTTGTCCAATATGAAACATTTTTTCGCATCTATTTTGTTGATTGGTTTAGCCTAAGATATGGCATGTTCTAAAAATATGGCATTTACTGAGTATGTGTGGACAGAATATTTTGATTAAATATAAAACGGTATGAAATATGTACTTTTATAATTTTTATCTCTAAAAATACTTGATTGTGCTTCTGGAATACATACTTACATTTATTAATACATTGTTAATTAGAGAATCTTTCAATTATTGAAAATTTTGCCAACATAAGAATTGTGTGAATAAAATTAATACAGTCATAAATATTTCATTTTCAAACATATAATTATTATTATTATTTTTTTTTAGCTTCACGCGGAGACAAATAATGAAGAGGTTTAAACAAAAACAAAGTCTATAAATAGAATCAAAGTCTATATATAGAAACAAAGGGCTGTAATAAATATGCGTCTTCATAATGAATCAGTTATAGTTATGACCCATTTATGATATTGCTTTGACACTAAATATTTTATTCTGCTGGAGTTATGGCCCTTTTTTATATTGCTTACACTTAGGTTTTATTTCCATTATTATGGTCACGAAAGTGATTTAATGAAATTGGTAATTAACACAAATTTCTTTTCTTTAATTTATACCTCTTAAATCAACACTTAAAAATCTAATGCTATAATAATAAATAATTATCTGTCAAAATATTTTTTTATCAATCTTATAAGCTATAAAAAATATAAATGAAAATTAATTTGTATAATTTTTTCACTAAAATTGAACTTATAAATGTATAATATGAATAAAAAATGATGAGATATTTATACAGACGATAAAGTAAGTCATTTTAGTATAATTTTAAGGTGTACTCAGGGAATACGCCATGTGAAATCAGTAAAAACTCGTAAGTGTAAAATTTTAATGCAAGCTCAGATAGGGAGAAATCAATTTAACGTAAATTTTCAGTTATTTGTACCATGATGTACTTGGTAGTAACGTCTAAAATATGAATCTGCAATTGAAAATAATAATATTTTATAGATATTTTAAAAGATAGTATCTTTTTTTTTTCTTAATTCATTTTAATATGTGGAAAAAAATTCATTAAAATGTAACCAGTGCATTTATTTTCATAATTTACGAACTATAATTTGTCCTTAAAATCTGCAGATTTAAATTTAAAAGCTTTTTTTCTTGTAAAATAAAAGTTATGATACCCAAATAAATTTATGAAATAGTTTCAACACATATTCACTTTTCATGAAATAATATAAAATTAAATTCATAAATTTGCAGCAGCAGTGCATATTGTAAATATAAACATAAAGATTGTACAATGAAAAAAATTGATGTTATAAACAAGCAGTGTTTTAATTGATTCTTAATTTCCTTAAATTTGATTATTGCAATTTCTTTCACACAAAATTTAATATGTCCGAAATAAATCATTAACATTTTCATTTGAATAATTTGTACTTAGGAGACCTTTTATGTAAATTAGAGGGATTCATAGACAGTTTAAATAGGCAATTTTAATTCATGTTTAACACCCACTGGGCGACATATGATACCGGCCATCATTTATTCAATGCACAGAATGACCATTGGTCAAGACCAGAGAGGTAAATGTAACACTATCTGATACACTAAACAAGGCATGTACGAAATGGTCAAGTTTCAAACTAATAACATTTTAAATGGTGTTAATAACAAGGCACCTCTATAAAACACATCTTTCACTTCAAGGTGGTCTGTCAGTTGCTCAGTAAATGAACAATATTATACATTTAAGCCTTTAAAAATAGACATTAGCTTAATAATACTAAAGAACTCAATTTATCTTCATTTTTTCCTGCTTTCAACTAATTATTTTTATCATTCACAGCATTATTTCAAGTTTGTTTTTTTCTAGCTATTTTGTTTCTCTGATACTATTTCTTTCTATCTTACTTTGTTTGCAAAGATTTTTATGCTGTTTTCATTAGCAGACCAAGTGGGAAACTTAATGTGAGGAAAGAATTCAGTGAGTTTAAATTACAGGTAAAGTGATTCTACTGACTGAGGGGCCAACTAATGGTACAGGGGCACCTAAGTACTCTTCCTTCACCAGCAAAATTGGAAATTTACCATAATTATGGCCTTATGAGTACCCTAAAAACCCATCAAAACAAACATTTTATCATTACTTCATTTAAACAGAACACTTTAAATGGCTGTCATGTCCTGCCACAGCCATATATTCAATGCAGGGCTAATTGCAATCTCAGAGAAGTAAATGAAATCAATTAATAACCAATTAATGAACACATAGAACAGTTTTCCAAAATTTACAATTATTTTCTGTTGCAAGATACCAATTTTTGCATTCATGACACATATTATATATCATATAAATATGCATCACAGTGAGACTGACTTGCTAGAGCTATAACCATATTAAATGAATCTCTTTAAATATAAAAAATTGTTTATAAATGAGCCAAAACATCATTTCAAAGTCATAATCCCATCATATTTATGATCAATAAAATTTTGGGTAGAGAGCGTATAGTGACACTGGGGGTTTTAAGCATTCACTGAATAAGCAAATATAAAACACATTGAGTAATTTTAATATACATTTTATAGATGCATTAAACTTGGTAAATAATTTAACAAAGATTTTATCTGTTTCGCTATGCATGTTAAGTGAAAATACATACATTTTCTTTATATTCCAAATGACTTTAGTGTCTGGCCTGATTATTTTCTTAATATTCCAAAATGTCTTTAGTGTCTGGCCTGTACATCTACTTTTTGAATGCATCATAAAGGCAATAATGTTTAATACCTTTTTTATGCCAACAGTAAAAGTTACATGTCAAGTCTTTACCCTGTGCATATCTCATTTAGAAGATTTCAAATCAATTTCAATACTTAATTCTTATCCGGAACAAATGTCAAATGATTGTTCTCACATTAGCTAATTTAAGGTACAATTTTTTTACCTTTATAGCTTCATAGTAAACTTACTGTTCAATATTTATTTGTCAACCTGTTGTAATTATTAATTATTTTTGAAGATGTTGTGGGCTTATAGAAACTGAACCTGTTTTTTTTTTCATTTTACGCCTTTCCCCAACAGTATTTCAGTCACATGGGCGGGTAGTTTCCTAACCATCCTTCCTGGAGAGTTACACCAGTACTAGATTACCCTCCTCCGCGCTAAGCTACCAAATCATCTCCGGGGATCGAACCCATGCCAGAGAGGTAACAGGATTAGAAGTCATCAACTCTAACCCCTCGACCACGGTTGTTGGATTCACTCCTTTACCATTTCTATAATGGCCCCTTATGGCCGATGGGTTGAGTTTAGGGTTGATTGAGGCATCTGAATTGCAGCCACTGTTTAACCCTGCATGATCATAATTTAAGAGGTGACAAATGGGTTCAAATTTCTTGAGTCTATGCACCTCTTAGCTTCAGCAGGTGAGGTTTTTGTATTTTCTGATCGCAAGATCAGTAAATACATAGCTAACATCCAAGGTCTAACACAAAATTTCCTAACAGACCTAACAACGCAAAGTAGTTCTCACTCAAAACTGCTTAAAAACCAGCAATTTAAAAGACAGAATAATTTTTAATGTAGGCATTTAACGAATTACAGTGCATTGAAAGTTCAGATTAGTCAATAGAAATATGAGGTTACAATCACAAATTTCGCGGATGAATATCATTTTAATCAATGAAAATGCTATTTTTAGCTATGTCGATTACTGAATACTCCAGGGCGTAGTATACAAATAAATCTGACTGCCGAGTAGTGGAATATATACATGTCGGACTGTTTTGGCGAGAAGATTTTCGCTAAATTATTTTTATCAGTGTTAAACAGGTTTATCGTGAACAAAATACCTCGATTGATAAGTATTACAAACACGAAATGGAAATTCTCAATTTAGAATTACAATGCATTTGTTTTTATTCAGGCTACATATTACGTATTACTTCACCGTGGTGCAGGGGTATCGCGCTCGTTTAGGGTGTGAAAGGCCTAAGGTTCAAATCCTAGTCGAGGCAACTTTTTTTTTGAAGTGTCTTTTTTAAGGAAGTAGCCACGATATGCAAGGATAAAGTGTGGCTGTCATAAAAAAATGATTTTTTCCATATGTATCAATCTCAAACTGTTATAGAAAAAAATCTTAACGCAGTCGCTGCGTAAGATGAATTATAGTATATAAAATTAACCTATATAGGAAAATACATACAGATAGTCAGTATGATTTAGATTGCAAAGATCAGAAAATACCACAGAGCTTGCAGCCCTTTGATTTATCACTGGTGTTGCTTTAAGTTTGTAACACCTAAGGTTACCCAAAATCATCTTTCCTGTTTTGGTGCCAAATGACCGAAGTCATGTTGGTGCATCGTAAAAACATACAAATAACAAACAAAAATTTTATAATGCTTTAAGTTTAACAATTATTTCGACCAGCTTTTAGCTAATTATTATCTCCTCTTTGTAGGAATTTTGAAGACATGATATTTGCATAATTCAGATGACTTGTTTCATAAGTTCTTAAATGGACCTTATTCAGACAATAATTATTTCTTCGTTTATTACTTTGACATTTTCAAATTGAAATAAAGATAAACTTATATGGACCAAGGCACTTAAATCTTCAGAAATAATGTTGTTTAAAGATTATTGTTATCATTATCTTAAATGTCACATGTTAACAAAAAATATTGTCTTTCATAAACTTCCACCTAATTTTAGATGACAATGGCAAGACATGCTTCACTGTGCTTCTGTATCTGATGAGCTTCCCATTGACACTGATCACTCACCCCTAGACTGGTTCACTAATATATCAATCTACAAAGCAGTCAGCAGACACTGATTACATCTTTCACAAATTCAGTCTTTTGAATTTATTAGCGATAATATTATGTCTCACCCCATCCTTATGGATTGTTTACAACAATGTGTGACAATTACGATGAAGAAAGATTGTTTAAAACAATGGGACAACATACTTAACGACACCTAAGAAGCTCCAAAACCAAAAAATCAACCCACCGCAGATGTACGCATGAATTTCTGCAGATTTTCACATGAATTTCTGATCATTTTTCACAGAGAAATATCAGACTGCTACAACTTATCAAGTCATTTCTTTACAAATTTTAAATTTCTGATTGCAAGCATATTGGGTATAAGTATGCTGATTAAAATCTTGTTCAAAAATATATGATTTATAATAGGTATCGAGTGACTGGAAAGTTTCCGCTAATGTCCTCATTTCTTGTAAAATCTTGACAAAACTGTCCCTTAAATACAGCTCATTTATGACAATATGTTGTGTTAAATGATAAATGAGGTATAATTGTTACCATTCATCTAAAAAAGTATGACATCGAAACAATTTTACCAGGAAAACATAATCAGTTTCTGAACAATATAATCTATATTTTCAATTTTAGACCAAGACTTTAAACTCATGTAAACAATGCTTCTTACAGAATATACTATAGTTGATAAAAATTTTCTGGTGTTATTAAATAAGAAATATTATATACTGTATTGTAGAAGCCTGAAAAGATAATGACTTAATTGTCGCAACAACGACCAATACAAGAGCAGGGTTATAAACCCTTAAACAACACTAAATGAACTTGTCCATCTTTCGAAATGGACAAAACCATTTATCATTTTCAGGGAAAATTTCAAAATATGTATTGATTGAATAGCAAGCAGTGCAGACAATGATCAGATGGCAGGAGTTATATTGGCAGATCTTCATGGTTTGCACCGTGGTAGACTGGTTAGATTAAGTTGCTGCCAGCATCCTAATTTGTTAAGGGTAAAGTTTAGAACTTGTAACAGGATTTGTAAAATGTTAGTGGCTAATGGCTATAACAATGGAAAGTTTTAGGGTGCCATATGCCATGCTTTGCTACACCAGTTTTAAGACAATTATCACTTTAACAGCACTTCAGATTAATCAAGCTCTTACTTAAATACTTTAAATGATGCTGTTGCACAATTCAAATGAAATGTACTGGCTTTTTGATGAATTCTCCATTACAATTATGACGAAAATTTAAATTGCACTATAGACAAGTATTCCCTTTTAATATAACAATTAAGACATGTTTCAATAATTTCAATATTATCTAAGACTTTAGATCCATGATTCAAGATACACATAAATAAAATTCAGCTAGAATTTAGAGTCTGAGTTTTAACCTGAAATACATGTATATGTCTGATCTTGTCCATTTTTTCTTAAATTTTTAACATTTAAAGATCATGTAACATAACTTTTTATGGTTTTATATCATAAATATAATGCTCAGATGAAGATTTATCAATATTGTAAGTTCCAAAAAGCATTATTTGAAAAGTTATTACCGAATTTACATTTCATGTTAATAAAGGGAGGTAATTAGAAAATTATTTTCTATAAAGTCTAAGTCAAATTTTTCAATAAGAAATGAATGCATATATTTTAATGATTACATATAATGTGGACAAACATTTGCAGTACATATTTTACATTGAAAATTGTTTTAGAAGCATTAATATATACATATAAAAATTTTCATTTGACAACATAGTTAACATACAGGATCTTTAAATAATTTAAATCATTTTCATTGGGTTAACATGGATGTCCTTCAGTTACACATAAAAATTACATTACTACCTAAAAGCAATAAAGTTTTATACCTTCAAAAATTTCTTAAATTCTTTATCTAGTGGCATTTTAAAGGAAGAAATTATAAAGGGCATTTTTAAGTAAAACTATGGTATTTGGCAGATTTAAACCGGAATATATAGCCTATATTGTATTGAAATATTTGTCAAAGTTAGTTTAAAGTTGCAATTTTAAGTATCCACTTTCTTGAGTTCCCGCTGGGGTTAGCTTCATACATCAATTAGTGTTAACAGTTTCTTATATTTCACTCCCTAGGTGCTCTAGGAGTGTTCTTTTGTTACTAAGGACTCTTGGGTAATATTACCCATGATGCATAGCAACGTAATGAAATGTTAATGAGGGTAATCACAGGACATCGTACAGTGAAGTATATTCTTACCTGCTATTTATTTTTTAAAGGTTTCGAATGACAACAAAACTATTTGCCATTTTTCACCCCATCCAAAGAGTTTTTGTGGATGTTGTTGTTGTTTTTTCTATATCTAAACATGATTATTGTACCTGCTAAATTTCCTCATCTGTGCCTGCTAAATTTCCTCATCCGTGGAAAGTTCATTATAAAAATTTTGGATAACATCAAGATGAAAATTTAAAATTGATAAGTAATGACTGGTTGCAAGGGTAGCCGGCAGGCTAAGTGCTGCATGTCTCCAGATGAGCTAGGATTAATGACTAATTAAATTTGCAGTATTTCTTACCATATTTCTACTGTATGCCTAAATTAAAACACAGTAACGGCTATTTTTGCACACTTTGACCTCATTTTTGTAATTTACATGAATTGTTAGTTCTGTTGCAATGTGTAAATACATGGAACTTTCTTTGTTCACTTCAAAATATTTCACTTTTAACTACATTTTCAAAACTAAAAAAATTCCTAAAAATAATAGCATAAATCTGGAGGCATGCTGCTTTAAAAAAAATGTTAGGTGATTCCGTTTAAAGAGTTTTACAGCCACTTATTGACAGGGTAGTGACAGATATTACACAAGTTACCTAACAACTTCTCTACCCAAGTCAGCAATAAAGTACAATATAAAATTCTACAACAATGTTTTGGAAAGTAAATAAAAACCAAATCAGTGCCATAAGATAATAAATGCCTCAGAATCTTTTAACAAAGGCTAGGTTTAAGACATATATAAATGTTTTAATCAAAACATGTACATAATAATATTGTTTTCATCACAACACACCATTGTTCAGAAGTTAAATATAAATACATGATGTAGCATTTCAAATTGTCATACAGGGAACTCTTTAATCAACAAGTATCCTTTTGAACTCAAATTTCAATTAAGAAAACATGCTATTCAAACTCTGAACAGGTGTGCATGATTAAAACTGCAGTATGATTTAATGATATTTCATTAATGCCTTACATTATAGACTCATTTCATGACTTTGGTACAAAAATTTGTCAGTTGGGTTCATTCAACTTTGGGTTCTGAATAAAGCCTGTCAAAAGGAGGT
Organism: Ruditapes philippinarum; assembly: GCF_026571515.1. Taxonomy (NCBI): domain Eukaryota; kingdom Metazoa; phylum Mollusca; class Bivalvia; order Venerida; family Veneridae; genus Ruditapes; species Ruditapes philippinarum. Next base: position 59,034 of record NW_026854805.1, on the reverse strand, counting down.
GGAAAAAGCATCTATCAATTGAAGAGTAGGTGAAAGAAGGGGTAGTCTCTGGTGGACCACAGGCTATTCACCTTTTAATATAATCATTTGATAACATCAACTTTAAACAGGTAATTTATTGACAATATAATCTGACTTTGGGAAGCTACTTTGTCCGCAACTTTGTCCAAGTCTTGTTGCAAAACAAGTCAACAACATTAGCTTGACCTATTCCTTGCTAATGTTTCAGAGTTGTCAAATCTCTCTTGGTTCATTGTAAGAATTGCCAAAGAGCACAATCCAGCTGTAAGTGGTCTTGCCTTAATCACCTTACCATATAGAAATTGAAAGCTTCATTCAATCATAAAGAATCTGATAAGATTCGCAGTCCTAAGTCTTCTTAGTTTGCGCATGGTACTGTGAGTGGTTAAAGTGTCCTACTAGTAATATAAGGATCACAAGAATTTTTTCACTCATTACTCACAACTGGTTCCAGGAACAGTTCCAGGAAATGGTTCCAAAATGTCTTAATGCTTATAGCTTCCTACACAATCATATTGAAATTAAATTTTGTATAAACATATATGTGTAATTATATTTTTGTGTTACTATCTTCTATGGGACCTCTCAATATCATCATTTATTGTAAAGAAACTTTGTATCTTGTATGAGCCACACATGATTCAAAGAGACCTCATTAGGGCACAGACTCACGTTCTTTGAATAATATTGATAGGCAGACACTAAATTGTCATGCTCCTCTTGCCTCTTCAAGTGCAAAAGTTAAAACTGTTTCATAACTAAAAATAATATAAGATTTTAAAAGACAGTTAATGCCTTATTAAAAGTGCAAATTTGAAATTCTTTTTATCTCAACTTACAGACAGGCAGACCTCAGTATGCATAATTCTGAAAACTAAAATCCAAAGATTCTTTAAAAAGTAACAAAATTCCATGACTACAATGCCTTCAGCATTGCAACAAACCTCTGTTGCTATCCTATACCCCATTTGGGGATTTGTTTTGTTTTATTTTAATTAAAGCCCTTCTCTGTTTACCTATCAAAGCAAAAGAGGAAATTTCCTTCCAGAAAATACGAGGCTAATCATCAAATTACAATACAGATTGCTTTAAAGTTTACAATAAGATTTGCATGAAATCTCTGACAAAAAAAAATAATAAAATGAGAGGAAATATGATAAAACGGATTATTGTATAATTTTTTTTTGTAAATTTTTTTATAATGAAAAATTAAAAAGTCATTCTCATTATTCATGCTAAGAATGATTTGGCGTCATCTAAAAATCATTTAAATTACCATGGAAATGAGGTGGTAAAGATGTTGTAAGATACATCAAGGTCTGATGTAGATTTTAATTACAGATAGATTTCACCAGTTTGTCAATGGTATTACCAGACATACACACGGTCTCATTTAAAATTCAATTATTCAATTATTTCAAAATATGATTTATAACTGTCATAATTATGCAAACGCATAACTTTCTGATTAAAAAATATGAAGAAGAGAAAAAGAACAACAACACATAAATTACAGTAAAGACAGGTTTATTTACTTTTGTTAAACCAAGTTTGTTGTCTAGTACTAGAAGATGACATGACAAATAAACACTGAAATGTTTCATACCACAGTGATTCAAGCTGGGAGGTGTCCTAATATGTACCTGAGTATCATTATTGGTTTAAAATTTCAAAATTATTTTTACCAAGTAATTTGAGAGAAGCAGGTTATTTCATTGTCTGCCTGTCGATCCTTACAAGTGCTTGTCAAGGAGTCCTAAAGTCTTATTACTTTATAATGTACTTTAATTTATTATTACTATAAATAGCTAAAATTTTATACAGAGTAGGTAGGTTTTCAAAAGATGTTACACAGTACAAGTACATTAACATCGTTAACATCACGGAATGCTGTTTATAGTTCTTAATCCTTTGTTCCAGGCTGGAACCAAGAGAGGTAAGTCTTTGGCACCAGTATACAGCGAGGCCAGGCACACAGTCTGACCAAGAACAATAGTGTTGCCTGATTGATTAACTTTAATTCTCATCTTGATATTTCCAAAAATTGATAATGGACAATTCAAAAATGAAAGCTGGACAAGTTCATTTAAAAAATTCAGCAAGTTATATGGGTAGAAGTCTCAGACAACACTCAACAATTTCTACTGGATGCTGAACAAGTAATAATTATTCTGATATCAACATTCTGAAGAGGGTATTTGGTCAAACTGATTCTAAAATTGACAAAGGATATTATTTTGGCTACAATTTGTTACCTGATATGTTTAGTTATCCTTTAATCTACAGGAACTGGATTCGTGTTTTAGCCTTTGCCACAAGTATGGACCCTGTGAGGCCATCTATATTGTTGGTAGCTCAATTTCTGTTATTTTGATAATGAAATACCTAAATTTTAAAATAAATTGTTCCAATTTCAAAGCTGGACAAATCCACTACACAAATTAAGTAGGTTAAGAATTAACTTATGACTAAATATTATATTATATATGAGCACTATGACAGGACATATTAACAGTGCATATAATGGCGCCACAGGACTCTCCTCAAGTAATTCTTGGCCTAGTGTCAAGGATCAATAAAACAATCACTGACTGGCGATGAGAAATTGTTTATGGGCAACAAATTATTAAACTAGCTCTCTAAAATAAGAAAAATCAACTTAAACCCACTAAAAATTAATTTAACCCTTGTAAAATTCTCCCCATGAAAGCCATTGGTAAACAATTAGATTGTTTTGTGAGATAAGAAAAGTAAATAACCACATTGCTCTTGCTACCTAAATTACATTAAAAAAGCTTAGAGGTAAAACTCAAATATTTTCAAGTTTCTACGGGAAATTAAGTTTTCCAATTTATATGCAAAATTTTAAAACTTTATATTTTGGTCCTTTTTAACTTAATTATCTATGAACCAAACAGAGTTGCAATCTCTTTTTAACTGAAGCCCCTATCTAAAGTTTAAGCAATTCTTTTGGTATCTTACAACTTCAATTGTACTTTATATAATACTGGTAATTTCACTGTTTGAAACAGTGAAATTACCACTTTGATAATTTAACTGTTTTGAATTTAAGCCCCTTATGTTGTTTCAATGAAATACCAGCGTGCATAGTACTGGGTTGTATTATTATTTGGCGCGCTTTTCATTCAGTATTAGGTTTAATGTCTTTTTAAAACGTTTCTTTGCATGTAATAAAAAGAAAATTTGTTTAGTTTAGTGTAAGATTGAAATATATTTCACCTTGTGAACACCAAAAGTTCATATTTCACTCGTGGCTGTGCCACTCATGAAATATACATTTTGGTGCTCACTCGGTGAAATATATTCCGATCTTACACTGAACTAAACAAATATCCTCTATATATCTGCAATTTAAGAATTTCTATAGGCTCCGTAACCATTTTTTAATAGCCCCTTAATGAAGAGCTTTATTAGTTCTTGCTTGATTCCGAAACGGAATCATTCGATTAAGAATTACTTCAGACACATGACTTTCTAATTCTAGAATCTACAAATTGCACCCGCCTTTTGTCTTGTACAAGGACTGGAATATTAATGTTGACAGCAACTTTTCCACAAAATTACATCTATCATAATACGATATTATGACTCTCAACTGAATAATACCGTGTGTTTACTATTTCAGGTTATCAAAACTATTAACCTGGTCTTCTTCATCCTTAAAGTCTAATAAAGATGTATCTTCCCCATGTAGTTTCCAAACTTTTTGTTTTAGAGTTAAAAAAAAAGAATAACTGCAATATGCCTGTATATAAGAAATAAGTTAGTATATTTCCTTTTGAGTGAATGGAGCAAGCTCAACAGTAACAACCCTACTTAAAATAGCAGAATAATACTTGTTCCAAAACATTTTCTTCTTTCTAGCAGTTTTCCTGTGTGTTAATTAACAGAGCCATTCTATGTTTACAACTCCTTCGATTATCAACCATAAGATAATGAACACAACACACTATTACTGTTTTTAAAATTTTATAAAAAATTTTCATTGTAACATACATGTATAGCTTTATACCATGTAATATATGATGCGAACATTTTAAGAAATTCTTTAACAGATAATGATTTTTTTCTTTAATTGAGTTTAAATTCACACTGACATTGCACAGGTCACATGGTTACTTTCAAAGAAATTATTTGTCACCTGAGAAATTGTACGGAATTATTTGTCACAATAAGAATCTACTGATCTTCCATAGGCTCGCTAGAATATTTATGTACACAGAGTTGAATACCATTATTTAATTGATGCAAGAAAACAAAGGCACATGAAACAATTATACTAATATGTTTGGCCTGAAAAAGTCTTCACAAGAGATCAGTGACTTCAATATGTTATCAGGGATTGTTTTACAATTGTCTCAAGATAGAAAATGGAGACACACATTACTTACAAAGCATGAATAATTAGTTTGCAGAGAGCTGTTTCACAGGGTCATCATAAATAAAGTCTGCTGAAATTCAGCAAAATGACTATATATGAAGAGGGCATACCCACATATCATCACGAAATTACACATAACCTTTTAAGGCAAAACGTCCACTCAATTACTTCAATAGCTATTTTGTATTCTGATCTTGGAACCTTAGTCACCTGGACTTTGTGAGTTAAAGTCCTGCAATAGACATACCGGTATATATTTTTCTGTTGACAATTAATATTGTCAACTGTAGTCCATGGTCATGGCCCTAAGTATAATGAAGCAAGAACCAGTCACCTTTAAACACATGGCTACCGCTCTTCTTCGTTAATTAGTGTAATATGCTTTTTATTGTTGTGTCAATAAGTCATTATACAGGGGGGGGGGAAATCAGAAAGACTAAATAGAACTAAAACATTCCTGTAAAATGTAATATATTTCTTATTACATGACTAACAATTTCCCTGTGTTGTGATTGGTCGAGACACAGTCACATGACAATCAAAAGAAGGTGACGTGAACCTTGACTCTAGGTAATACTGATGTCATAAAGAATGGCATCAATAGTTAATAGCTAAATGGGATAAAAGGTACTAGTCTTGAAAATAATATAATAATCACATGTCAATTACAGATCCTGACAGTGTTCTTTTGTCAAAATTACAACAATGAAATTAAAAAGGTGTTTTGCTTCAAATAAATATGAATATTTACAAGATTTAGAGAAAAAGGGACACAACTTCTGCCGTTTAGTTTCAGTTAGTTAAGCCTTTTTTGGGGACGCTGAAAAGAATTTACGGTTGAAATATTTTTAAAACCATTTTCATATTATAGACTTAATTTTATATACGATATTGTATAATATCAAATCACTACATTTTAATGTAAAACTATTTCGATCAGCATGGGTAAATTTACCTTTAATTGTTACTACATTATAATTATACATCTACATTAATTATCCATTATTTTCTCTAACAAATGTACTAATGTTACAAATTAGCAACGTCAATTAAAATTGCATGAGTAAAATTCTCCTAAATAGATTAACAGTTATTCTAATTTTTAAAATAATTGTTTCTATAAAAGTACCATAATGGTATATCTAATTACCTCCCTTTTTGAAACAAGACTAAAAGTGATAGTTTATATCAATTTACAAAAGTAAATGAAGTGCAATTGTAAAAATCTTTTTAATTTCTCAAAAAAGATTTCAAAATAGAACAAAACAAAGTTCTTTTCGCGATAAAATAATTATCTCCCTTTTCTGTGTTAAAAGTCAAAAAATAGAAATCATTAAAACCTTTCTGATTGGTGATTACCCATTAAAATATTTATTTAGGGGTATCTATTTATGTTATTCTAGATATTATTAGATCTTACATTGTATAATCTTAATTACTCTGCACTTAAACAGAAATGTCATTAACTATCAGGTGACACTATGACCTGTATTAGTTAGGGCTCAAACCCATGAAAAACTGTCTGTTTAGCTAAATAGGTAAAGCGTTGAACAGTGAATCAGGTGATTATATGGTGCAGGTAACTTTCTATGTGATTGATCATGAAATCTTTTCTATGGTCATTGGCTTCCGTCATCGCACTGTACCTCTGCTCTGGCATGTTCTGAAGTTATCAGTTCCTTGCAAAAGTGAAGGCAACTGAGTACTGGTTAACTGCATGACAGCCTGGGTGGCTAAACTGTGCTCTGGTAAATTCAGCTTGGCTTATTGCACATAACATGCAAATTATTACTTCAATCTTGAATCTTTAAACTTTTCTTAAATCTTAGTAAATTTATCTTAAGTTTGATTTTCTTATAATATTTTAGAGGCCTTCAGAGCAAGTAGTAATAGAAGATGTACACAATCAGGTTTATACTCAGCCACAATTGGTGGCCTGATTAATATAATTTTTATTTATTCAATATTTTCTAATTAAAAGCAGGGTAAATCTTTTATTAAAAAAAATCAACAGCATAATTATTTAAAAGGGTTATTTAAAATTGTTCTAGCAATGTTAATAAGTCAAGTATTTAAATCAACAAATGGATCTCAGCCCTCTTTAACTTAAAATTCATCTTTAATTTAATCTCTTTGTACCAATTCAGTTTTGAAAAAACCAGTCTGTTACAAATATTCCGAATATAAGCACAATATTAAGAATTCTTTCTTAAATGAGTGATTTATGGGGAAAATGATGAAGGTAAATTCAGTAATAATAGCTTAATCATTGTTATTGCAGAACTTCTCTCTCAGATACCATCTCGGGAGAATGTTTTCCTGTGTATCGCAGACTCTTTGTGGAATTCTGGCAAAAAGACTAGGAAAATAAATAAAAAAAAATATGTAAAAAAAACAACAACCTAGAAATTTCTGAGAAAATTGCAACAGTGAATGAAATTAGTATTTACAAACCTTTCGCTAACTTTAGCAATGAATTTTAATTTTGAAGTGTAAAAAGTGCAATATATTGCTGAACTGTTGACGGCAAATGTTGTGAATGAAAGAAAACAGATTGAAAAACTGTAGACTGCTTCTTGCATAAAAGCTTAACCAATGGTACTCAATGGTAACACTGTCAAGGAAAATTAGGTAATAAGTATTTTGAAAAGGAACTGTTTCATTTACATGAAGGTACCAAATTAAGGCATTTAGTACCAATTCATTTCATAGTTTTAACACACAAAAAATTTGTGGACATTCATCAGGGAAAAAAACCCATGCCAACAACTTGATGAAGCACAAAGATTACCAATGAATACTTTCCAGGAAAAAGGCAAAGGGCAACAACTAAGCACAAATATTATCGATGAACATTTTTCAGTGGAAAAATTCAAAGAGCCAAACTAAGCAATTATTAATGTAATGTTTTCAGGAAAAGTCAAGGGCAATAACTTAAAACAGAAAGATTGTCAATGGATATTTTTTTAGGGAAAAGGCAAAGGGCCACAACTCAAGCACAAAGCTTGCCGATAGATATTTTTCAGTTGAAAGGCAAAGAACAACATCTAAGCAGGACATTTTTCAGTGGGAAAAAACAAAGGGCCACAACTTAGCACAAATATTATCAATGGATGTTGTCAGGGAAAAATCCAAGGGCCATAACTATGTAAATTGCCTATGGATATTTGTTAGGGAAAGGCATAGAGTCACAACTAAGCACATGTTGTCTGTAAACATTTTTCAAGTAAATGGCCACTTGCTCTTCAAGGACTTTTATTCTCAAGAAAATAGTCAAAGGTCATAATTTCTCTTGAATGAAATTGCAAAAAGATGTAAAACCCCAGGGGTAACCAACAAATTTTTAAAATAGCAACAGTCAAATGACAAAGTTTGTATTTTCTGCTACTTCATCTTACTAGAGAAATAATTGTCTGTTAATGAAGTAGGGTTGAAAATAAATTCTCAGGAGTATAAATTACAATAATTTTACCAGAAGTATTAATATAAAACTATTGGATATATGACAATATGATATATTGATAAGTATAATATACATATAAATTTAATTTTCTGAGTTCTAATTGGAAAGTACATAAATTAAACAATTAATTTCAGGAGAAAAAATGTCTTTGAGTCAAATCTTATTATTTTAATATAATTGGAAAAAAGAAAAATATAAAGTTTTGATTTATAATGCATGTACTGGTGTTGAAAAAGAGCCAGCTTCTATAGATTGAGGCAAGTCAGTGCAAACCATCTGTCTGGAAAAAGCTGAAATTCAATATTGAAACTAAAACATAATAATTTTATATATAACATAGAATGAAATGGTGACTGTATATAATTTATCTAATGTACTGTCTTTTACTTTATTTTCAAATATTAATCTGATTATTATAAGAATTTATTCTTAACATCAGACTGAAAGTTGAAATGCATAAAACTCAGAATATTTCAACATTTCTTTAACTTCAAAGTAGCATAATATTATGTTTTTAAGTTTGCAGCTTGAGATTGATATACCATACATTCTCAAATAAATGCAATGGTGCATTTTTCAAAAAACAGGGTAGGAGAGGAGGTGAAGGTGGGGGGAAGGGGGGGTGTAGGGTCAGATTATGTGCAAACAAATAGTTCAAAATCATCAAAAAAGAGTGTTCACTGTTTCTGTGTTATTTTCAGCAGGATTATGAAAATTTTGTGTCAGTTTCCTAGGATTATTAATAAATTGTCTTGATAAGTTTTCCTATTCTATGTATAAAAGGGGTGGGGTATTAATTAGGTGAGGGGTGTTTATTAGAGACAATACAATAATAGATTTTGATAGCATTAGAATATAATATTAACCCCCATAAAAAATTCACCACAGTCATAATCAAAGGCATATCTGTAATATTTTGATATTGTTATCCCCATTTATAGTTAATTAAGCATGATAAACAACAACTGTAGTAGAATACTGCATCAATACGAAATGGCTATATGACTTTCAAAGAAATTTCTACCCTCATCATTTTAGTTAACTTGGTAACAGAAGATGTTACATCTCAATTAAGCAGCTAATAATTTGATTTATAGGCCCTGATTTCTTTCTACTAATGCAGAATGCAAATAGGACATGCATCGCAGGGTTTAAATATTGATATATACTTTAGAGAACTTAGAGCAAATATATATTTCCGAGTTGCTTTTTTTATTTACAGTAAATTGGCAAATTGAATAAATCTGAAACAGTCTTTAAAGTCAAAGGGAAATGAATATCAAATACACTATAATGACTTGCCCAATTGTTACCAGCATGAAATCAGGACAGTCTGGTTTCCTTTGAAACTGATTTAAAATAACTGGCTGCTCAGTTTCGTCTGATTCTGGACATCCTATCAGTGCAGACCAAGATCAAGCTTTTGCTCTGCCAGAAAGAAAATGCTGGCAAAAACAAAAAACTTGTAAGGTTTGTCTTATGTGCCATCCTTTCTCTGCTTTTGTCTTGGCAAGGCGAAAGGTGGATATTGCGACAAATTGTAACCTTGCATAGTTTTTTACCTATTTCATTTTTGCTCAGAGGACATGCTTCAATGACATGGCCTTCATTGTACATTTTTTCTATCAATGCTAAACTCGAACTTCTTGTATGGCAATGAATAATTTTTGGAAAACAAAATGGAATATTTGATGAGTGTCGATTAAATTAGAAATTAGCACCAGATCTGAGCATCAGGTAGGAAGTAGAATGAACATAAAAACTCAAAGCATTATCAATTATATGTAATCAGAGTTGTTTGCAGCAAGTGTTGTGTTAATGTAATGATGTAATCAGAAAATGTGTATTTAATGAACTATATGTTTTGCAGGTGAACACATTAAGTGATCTTAAAGTATATGCATTTGCTAAGATCAGTTGAACATGGATTGTGTTATATTAAGACAGAAATGAAAGAATTAGATTCAATTTTCTTTAATTACATTTTTTTTATTTTGCAATTTTTTTTCTAGATTTTGTTTGGTGTTTTTCTTTTACCATCTTAGTAATATATCTGTTAGCTTAAATGTTTAATAACAAAAACAAAACATTTTCATTTTATTATTTTAACCTTGTTAATTTGAAATTTAATGTTAATTACTTTGTGAGCCAAAGACTTATTTTACAGAATACACACTGGCCACCTTGAACATTTTTAGGAAAAAAAAAATTTAATGGGGAAAAATCACCAAAGAAAGCTGTCAACTGTTAAAAAAAATTGGGGAGACTGCATAAACAAGTTTGATCATTATGAATGACGCTACAAGCTGCAGATCTGAACATAAAGGAGTCCCATTAATCAAATGCAGAAAATCAAAAATGCATTTACATCTTGTATCCGACTCTCATATGCATTAAAACTATCTTAATTCAAATTTGAAAAGTTTTATTGCCAGTATGTTAAATGGAAAAAAAATTCAATTTTATTATTTGAACGACTTGCCTAACATAACATGGCAACCTAATGAAATATGCATTACATGTGTTTTACTACCGGTATATGTATTTGTACCCTTAATCTGTTGAACTACTTATCAGGTTTCCCTTTTTGGAACTGTCCATTATCAATTTTAGGGACATCAAGATGAAAATTTGAGGTTAGGCAGCCAGCAGTATAGAGCCTGGTCAGACTGCACTGGTATGCAGGCAAGCCGTCCAGTTAGCTAAACAGGTAGAGCACTGGACTGTGAATCGGGCAGCTCGAGTTGGATTCCCGGACAGTGCAGGGAACTTTCGTTGTGATTGATCATGAAATCCTTTCTACGGTCACTTGCACTGTACCTATGCTCTGGCATGTACAGAAGTTTCAGTTCCTTGCAAAAGTGAAGGCAACTACTACTGGTAAACTGCTTGACAGCTTGCCCAGGAACAGTGCAGTTGCTGAACTGTGCTCTGGTTAATTCTATGTGGCTTACTGTCGTGATCTGGAGTGAAAACTACCAACATCACCACCACAGGTTTGCAGGCTTGCCTTAGGCTCTATACTGGTGGCAAAATTAATGCTGATCACTTCCAGTTCCAGTTTATTAAGGGTTAACTATAATAACAGCATTTTATTTGTTTTAATATAATAGACATGCCCAGTTTTGTTTTTGGAGCTATTATCACATACTTGTATGTCACCAAAGTAATTAAGAACTTGATCATGAATTTTAATAATTTTTACACTATCATGAACAACAACAAAAAATTTATATGTTGTAACTACAATAACCAGTATATTGCCCAAAAAATATACAACCAATCCCAAGATAATTTGTGCAAAATGGGCAAGTTAAATTTTTTTGGACAATATATCATCAACAGTGCAATAACTGATTACCTCCTATTGAATTTAGAAGAACTTATTACATTATTGCACTAAGGTGACGATATATTGGTAAATATAAATATCATTTCTTGTTGTTGTTGTTGTTGTTCATGATGATAAAAATTATTAAAATTCATGCAAGGACTAGACCATATAAACCCGAATTCTCATGTGACGCAAGTTGACAGTGGTTTAAACCAAACACAAAAGTGACAATTATGTTTCTTTTAATTACAAAATGCAAATTAAAATTGATTGACATCCTAGTGATTTATGTATAAATTAAAATTAATGTGGTTCATTTTTATATCATATTTTTCCTGATTACACACAACTGATGGGTGGTTTAATAATGCATATAGTGTTTCATCTTTTAGATTCAAATACAAATATCAAGAAGAAAAAAAATCCAAAACATCATAGTCTTTGTGTTATTTTAATCAATCAAGACGGAAAATTAAGTATATTTATATGCTAATAAGCACACAAAAACAAAATAAACATTAATTATCTGGTTAATGCAACAACAAATTAGTGTAAAAAACAAATTTAACAAAGTGAAGTGAATCTTATTTGAAATAGGTAAACATTGAAAGTAGCAAAGTGTTGGGTCAGAGTTTCTTGTTTTCATTGCCAGAGGCCACCTGCTGTATTCTTCAGATGAGTGCTGAATTTAACTTTCTTATATCAAAATCCCTGTAATTAATTACATAGCACAGTTGCATAAATATGTATGTTCAATAGGGTTAGGGTTAATGTTGAATTTCAATTTTTTTGTATAATGGATGTTTGGTACAGTCATTCCATTCGAAGTCTAAGGGATTTCAATATCAAAACACAAAGATTTGTAAGCTACCAACACAGTATAGAGCCTGGTCAATTACTGCATGGACATGCAGACTGGCCTGGCTCTATGCTAGTGGCAAAGACTAATCTCTTTCAAGTTAAATCAGGTCAAGGGTTAAACAATATCCAAAAGTATGATGCTCCAATAAAATATATGTCTAACAAGCTTTAATTTACAAATTGTCATAAAACATCAAGAAAAGACTGCTAAATAGATTGTGGATTGGTCCTTGGAGGTATATATAGGGCATTAAATGTTACTTTTCATGTATAACTCATTAATCTCCCATATAAACTTTACTTAATCACAAGGGATTCCATTTAGAACTTCAAATATAGAGAATGAAAATTTCAAAGTATCGTTAATATTTAATACAGATCTAAAATATTGAATGCTTAAGCATTACTTTATGTCTTTGAACTGTGCGTTTCCATGCTGATAAATTTTCGTAAGCCGGTGACTTCTCTCTCTCTCTCTTCAGACTCAGATAATGCATTTGTAGCCATGTGTCTCAATGTCATATGTAATGTTACTGCAATTTTCCTGCAGCTTAAACAATACAAAGTCATATAGTCCGTTTGACCTGCATTCAGTGTGGCAGACTTTTTTTGTTGTTTTGTTTTCCTTGCATAAATATTACAAAAATTAATCAAGTAATATGGTAGTAGTTAAATAGGTTTTTAACATAACTTTTTTAACAGAAAAAAATTGAGACTTATTTTTCCTCAGTGCAATTCACAAGGTGAGGTTAACACTATAATGTACCACAGTCAGGCATTGTGACAATAAAAACACACATGCCTATATAAAGCTAATATAATGCGCCATTTAGTTTGATTTTGAAACCACTCGAGGAAAAGAAAAGATGATTTGTAAAGCAGTAAAAAGGATGTTTTTTGTAGCATTTTTTTTCTTCTCTGATCACATTCATGTTGACAATGTATGAAAATAGCAATTTATTTTCCCCTTGTTAAACTGGAATAGTAATAAACTTTAAAACATAAATTACTTTCTTTAGTAAAAGAAATACAAGGTAAACAAATATTTTCAAAAAGTAATTAATTGCGTTTTTTTTTCAAATCACATTCAAGTATTCTTCTTATAAGAAAAGCTTCGTATTAAATGGTTGTGCAGTAAATTATTGGGGATTTAATACAAATAAAGAACGAGGGCTGGTGCCTTGTCAAATATTTTTTTTATCTATTTTTTTTCTACAGTGAGACTTGTCCTTTAAAGAAATGTCTTAAAAAAAACAAGACACCAATGATTCATAAAATCTAATGGAATCACTATAACAACTTTTTATCTAATGGTACTTTTACAAAACTTAACTTAAGCAAAATAATGGTTTTCAACATCTGTTGTAGTGTATTCTTTATAAATGAAAAATGAAATTTGTGTCATATAAATCAACTACAGTCCAACCTGGAAATAAAGCCAACACATATCACCACGGCCAACATTTATTTTCCAATCTGTGACATTCAAAATTTATCTGACTTACAAGATCACCTATGATCAAAAAACACATTGTTTCTATGTCATAATAATTTACTGGTCATTCAAGACAGGTTTAAATGTACATAATTTTAAAATGGTTCAGTAGCACAAAAAAAACAACACAACTTTACATACATACTCCTTTAAAAGTAAGTCTGAGAATGCGTAAATTACGTAAGGAAAATAAAAAGCTGAGAGAAAAAAAATTGAACATAAAAAACTTATGTCACAATACCATAAAAAAAAACAAAGCTTAAAACATCGTACAGTGTATAGACATAGATAGCAGACGACAATTATTGCTGCCTATCATATTTAATGTGCATGTTCATGTCAGGATTTGCAAGCTTTAAAATCGCAATGGCATAAATTACATTATATACAGACCTACGTCTGTAGACGATCAAGTTAAACGCCAATCATTACTGTAAATAATATACAACAAATATATATGGAAATTTTTGTTGGCTTCTGTGAACCAGATATGATTTTTTTTGCTTCAGTAATAAAGAGAATAGACCATAAATTCATTTGATTTGTCAGAATGTTTGATTTGTGTTTTATATATAGCATGGCTTTCAACTAAATTAATTTTGTATAGCAATACTTAGTAAATATTGGAAAATCATACCAGTGCTTCAGAAATAATTTAATGTCCTGTGTGCATGCGTAAACTCATGTGGACATTTTAATTATGCAGCTATAGACATGCATATAATATAACTATACATAGGACAAAACTACTCAACTAAAAATCCTGAAAAGTTCTTGGAAAGGCAGAAAAATGCCCCTTAGTAAAAAGCATTTCAAACATATTAATATATTATTATATTGGTAAGAATCCCGAACATTATTGGCGATGAATTTCGGTAATAAACAAGGCAAATATCCGGATATCAATTTAAAACCAAAGCAACCTAAACCTTGAAATATGGATGTAATTGAAAGTTAACTATTACGTAAACAGATCCAGGTGAAAGTCTACCATGGTTCAAAATAGTAATTAATGGTTTTTATATTGAAACATTAAGTATTCTTTCTCATAAAAAACTCGTATTCAAATGCATGTGCAGTAAATTCATTGGGGATTTAATACCAATAAAAACATGGTGCATTCTGCATATCAGTTAGTCTATTCATGAAATAGACCTGTCCTTTACAAAATGTAACAAAAACAGACCATGGTAAAAACATGAATGGACATGGTGTACTATAACAACATTTTTATCAATAAATGACTTATATACAACTTAACTAACAAAAATAATGTAACACTTGTTTTTCTCTCCAAACGGAATAAAGCCAACAATAACAAATGTTAAAAGAAAAAATAAAAATAGATAGAAAGTGACCTATTCTGTTTGTTTGAACACATGGTCCATTAAGTTTAAATGTATCATAATTTTAAGTTCAGTAGCCTAAAAAACTTACATAAATATCTTAAAGAAGCGGAGGCTAAACCTTACCTAATGGAATATCAGCCACATGGCATTCAAATCCAATGATGTGTTGTCAACTAGCATAAATAAGTTATAAAGTTAACACATGCGAATTACTACTCAGATAGCAACATTATTGCCCAACTACCAGTTTTAATGTATGTTCATCAGAATGGATTTAACAAACATTATGGAATAAACACTTGATAAAGATGTAAACACAAGGAAAATATACATGTGGAAAAAGCGCGGAACATTTTAGGAAGATAAATTTGGCAAGCACATGTTGTTTTATTATGCAGGCTGCAAACTAAAAAGTGATAACAAAGGAAACAAATTCAGTCAAGATACTACATAGTCCTTATACTATTATTATGTTAGTCTACATCATAAGTAATGTACGAAAGTCGTCTTACACAGGGCTCGTGTAACATAACATGGTCAACCATGGCTAACCATTGATCTGCATTGTGAGCCATGTTAGATGCTTCATGTTATTTCATGATATAAACACATGATACATTTCACCAAGGGGAAAAAATTAACATGGTAGAACATGGTGTCAGTAGACATGATCTACCATGTTATTAATGGTAGAAACATGGTGTTAGCAACCATGGTTAGGTGACCATGAAAAGCTGTGGTGCCATTTAACAAAACATGGTCTACTATGGTATAGTTTATGGTTACAGGACCATGAAATACCATTGTAGTTCATGGTAGTTCATGGTTAAATGACCATGAATTTCGCCTGGGAGTCATTTACATTGCCATCTTAATTAAAATACATTTCATTCCAACAATTTCTATTATTGTGTTAGCAGTCATCAATCTGACAAATATGTAAATGTTGTGTGATTAATATTGAATTCATTCCATAATATAATATTGCTTTTCCATAATGTCTGGAGTGATTAAAATATGGTGGTAGCCTGCACTGCTTACATTTATAAAATTCAGGTAACCTATTAACCTAAGCTCTCTTAAAGCTATTGTACAATCCAACAGTGTTTCTTTTATTTTTTTATTTTTTGCAAAAGCACATGCCTTTCAGTCAGTAAAATTTAGCATTGTAATAAAAAAGGAATTTAGTAGAAAACATTCTAAAACAAAATGTTTTATTCATATGATAATAAACATAGCAGTACTTAAGTTTTCATAAAAAGTCCAATATGTTTAAAAAGTTGAGCTGGTTAGGAAAAATCTTCAAAATCTTTTTCATGATAAAATTGGGAATTTTCAATATTTTTGTCAGTTACATAAGAAAAAGATGCCTATTTAGTGCAAGAAGTCACCGTTAGCCAGACCCCCAACTCCTTGCTAAAAAAACTTTTCTTTCCTGAATCAAATCCAAATAATATTGTTCATACTTTGTTGAATTACCTGTACAACCATAGACCATATGGTAGTGTTTAATACTCATTTATCTATCATTTATACAATCTGACAAATATGTTACTTTCAAACCAACTGTGAAAGCCAGTGTAACCAGCAATTGTCAGATGTAATTGTGCTGAACTACATACATCAAATCCAACAACTCTTGTACTTTCAGTCTGGAATCCATGTTCCAGGCTTTTGTACCTTAGTCAGACAGGCTCTTATCAGATTATAAAAAAAGACTTTCCCAGTCTTTTGTTCCCACATACATGTTTTATTATCATTTCTTGTCGTAACACATGACCTGGTTTTTTTTAAAAAGCCTTAGTCTGATGATGATAATATAATGATGATGATGATTATGAAGGAGAAGAAGAAGAAAAATAAGAAGAAGAAGAAGAAGAAGAAGAAGAAGGAGAAGAAGATGATGATGGTAATGATGATGATGTGGATGATGATGATGATGATGTGGATGATGATGATGATGTGGATGATGATGATGATGATGTGGATGATGATGATGATGATGATGTGGATGATGATGATGATAATGATTGTAATGATGATCATTTTGTTGTTGATGATGATCCTCACATGTATGCTATGAATATAATAAATGATTTGGTCATAATGCATTCTATTTGGAAACAGTTAAAGTTCATAAAGCATGCATTCTTTTCAATAAGAAACATTAACTAAAATATTTGTAAATATTAAACTGATGCTGAAAAAATAAATAAAATAAAACAAATGAAATGAAACAAGCAATACATATATTCAATTCCTTGAAAGCCTCAATATCCTACAGACTGTATAAAAAGTAATTAAAGTTTCCCATGACTATACTTTTAAAAATTATAAAATAATATCTGCAATAAAAATGATTGATCACAGTTTTTTTATATTATATCTTTATATACAAGTATCATTATTTCCAAGTGGTTAGATAACTTTGACACAATTATGACCTCATTTGATGAAAGGTGAAAACAATTTATTCTCATATCATAGGTGTTGAGGTGGTTTACTGTTCTATGTAATTACTGTTTGGGTCCCCATGCGAGGACTGAATCTGCCAAGCTTGCTTTACAAAGGTCATGCAGTGGTTCTATCTGTAAATACATGCACACATGAGCATCAGTCATCAATAGTAATGGACATAAATCAGTAGCTGCAATACTTTAAACATCCTTAGAAAGCAGTTGTTTCCTGGAGCAAGAAACTTTACATTCATTGCTTAGTACTGGTTGGTTCCAAGAACAGATTCGAGAGTGTTTCAAGAAGCTAATAGCTTCCAACACAATTGCACTAAAATAAATTTGTATAGACTAACATTCCTTTTAGTGTTGAAGATTGAGGATTTAACTTGTTATGGCCATGCTAGGACGCATATATGCTGATGTTGTACTATTCATTGTTTTATTTAAACTAAATTAATTGAACCAAGTCTGTGATTTTCATCAGATTGTTTATATACTGTTGTCATAGCTTCCAACGGATCTTTCTCTCTTTATAATTTCTTCACACTTGATTTGCTCTTGAATTTGACTGGGGAAAACACCTTTCATTTTCAAAATAACATTTGTAAAATGTACTGGAAAAATTTCATCAAGCATGTCAGGCTCTAAATTTGTAATGTTGTCTGGAATGTGAAGATCAGAATGTTAAAAGTGAGTAGCCAATGTTATGCGGAACTTGGCAAAGGTATGTTTTTCCCACCTTATCCCAGAGTATGATGCAGCCCACTACTGTTCAACATTATGCACTTATTATCAATATATTGACCAAGACATATAACTGTTCAAGTTTGTTTGTAACCTGCAATTGGATTGGTTTGCTGAGTTTTGGAGCATCTCTTTGCAGAGCATTACCAGTATACTATAGGCCTGCCATATATCTGCAAGACTTAAATGCTCAAAGAATATTTTTAAGATTGTTGAGATAAGTTTAACGCCAAGCAACCAGATATTATACTGTTTAAAGACAATATATGAGCATTTATAATTCATGAACACACATCATTAAGAAAATGATGTATATTATAGATGGTAAGATTCAGAACTTGAAAGCATTCTAAATTTTCAATTTAACTACAATGATAAATAATTCAGTGTGTCACTCAGACATAAATAGCAGCAATCAGCGAAGAATCAGTCTCTCGTCAGATGCGGGTAGACTACCAATAAGTCCAAACCTTGTTATATATAGGAATAATTTTCCACCTGTGCAGCCAAATTGGAGCTCTGAGGCTGGTCACTTATAATTTACTAGCTGAATATGTATGTTACTTTTGCAGCAATATTTAAATTTTAACCACTATCATTTTTGACTCAGAATCCAGGCATAATGTCTGGAGATCAGGAGAAAACACATTGCAATTTACCTATGATATAATGTGTCATATTTTTTAAAGTCATAGTATAAGTAAAAAAATGTTTTTATTGCACATGCTTCTGGTGCACACATATTGCACAATATTGCAATAAAATACCTTTATCTATGACTGTTGCATCCATATTGCATAGGACTGTAATAAAATCTCCTAGTGTATAGATATTGCACAGTTTTGCAAATCTATGTTGGGTGCATACATATTGCACAGCATTGTAATGAAATTCCGGCATCTGTGACTGGTACAAACATATTGCACAGTATTGTAATGAAATTCCCTCATCTTTAACAGTATTGCTATGAAATTCCCTCATCTGTGACTGGTTTATACATATTGCACAGTATTGCAATAAAATTCCCTTATCAGTGACTTGTGCAAACATACTGCACAGTGGTGTAATTAAATTTTTCTGTGACTGGTACACAGTCTTGTTATAATTTTTTTAATGCCCTCATAAGTGAGTCGGTTGCATGCATACTGCACAGCACTGAAATAAAATATGCCGGTGCATATGTTTGTGATCATCAATGCAGTGTTATGATACTGTAGCATTCTACCATATTTCTGTCACTATGGTATGTATACACACTTGACAGTGTTTCACAAAAGTCATGTTGGTACTGTAACACAGTTTGACTGTATTTCAATTAAAAAGCATTCCAAAGAGATGCACTTTAATTACCTTTATGTAGTTTAATACTAGCAATGATTGATTGTTTACAATATTAGATTGACTTTCATGAAATAAATGTGACTAAACTCTAACCAATAAAAAACCTATTCAAACATGAAGGTACTTCTAAATTGTCTCTGTAAAACGATGTAATTGTCTTATTTTCAATTGCCCCTATAAATAGTTGTCTGCAATCCAATGTAAAATCTTTGAAGAGGGAAAATATTGAACAAAATATCAAATGTGCACCACAATGACTTGTTTGTACTGCATCAAATTTCATAGTTTTTAAACAAACAATTTACTGTAATTATAGACATTATTGCAATCAATTTAAGGCTTAAGAAGTGCTCTTGAAATTATAATGCTTAATATTGGAAAACGAAATAATAAAGGAGACATCCAGCTCATGAACTTTTACCATAGAATCGTTACCTACAAAAATTTGAAAATATTCAAGCTAACAAACGAAGCTCCATTTGAGCAGCGCCATGACAAAATCAACATAGTGCGCTTGCGACCAGCATGGATCAGGACCAGCCTGAGCCTCTGCGCAGTCTGATCAGGATCCATGCTGTTCGCTATCAGTGCCTATCAGTTCTCTACTTGTAATAGGGTTGTAAGCAAACAGCATGGATCCTGATCAGACTGCGCTGCTGGTCACAAACGTATAATGTAAAAGGAATGTCACAATATGAACTTAAAGTAACAGTTCTAGTTATCTTGTATCCAATCCAAAAAATAAATATAAAACTAAAAAGGGAGGTAATTTCAAGAAAATTATTTCAATTGCTTTCCCTACCAAATTTTGAACATATTATAATTAATCTATATAAACTTGGAAGAAAGTTTTTTAACCCTTACCACACAAGATATTTTGAACAGACCTATCCATCTTTTAATCTGGAAAAAAACTGCATTTTTAGGGAAAATTTAAAATAATTTAAACAGACAGAATAGCTAACATTGTAGATTATGATCAGGCGACACATCCGAGTGCCAGTTGATCCTGGTCACATGGGTAGAATCTGCTACAGCCAGAGGGCTTAGGGTTAATATTAACAGTGGTCCTTTCCTACTATAACTGATAGAGGAATTTTAAGGTAAAAACATTAAAATTACCGTCATGACCGTGTGAACATTTTATCAAACGTCAGTCGTTGGATCAAAATTCACTTCTTAGCCTTTTTAAATGTATTGCAAAAAACTTTTAACAGGTATTAACAAAACAAATAATATGACAGTTCATGTCAAGAGAAAATGTGCACAAAAAGTCTATGACACTTTCACAAATTAAATAATTCAATTTGACGAAAACAAAAAGGAGTGAAATTACATAGGTGCTCTCAAATAATTTGTTTATACAGTAGTTTCATTAATTTATGGATTTCTTCAAGGGCTAGATAAACAAACGGCACTACAGAGGTACAATTAATGATTTAGAAAACCCATTATGTAATATGCATTCGAATTATTCACCCATCAAACATCTTTAATTCGCAATTATTTGCCAAATGTGACCACTTATCATTATTATTAATGTGCGAAATGGTAATAGTTTACTGTATCTAGGCATATGTGAAGAGGTGCTGTATCATCACAGTATGTTTTACTCCCAAATAAATGTCTTCAAATCACTTAACGATGTTTACTCACATAGGGTAATGTCTGGCCACCTTTTATCCTGGCAATTGAGGATTGTTCATAAATAGTTGCCCCCATGTCAGTCTTTAAGATCATGTTTTTCAGTACTTACAACCATGTTAAACAAAATACATGACTTTAAAAAAAAAATTTTATCAGTTATTTATTAAGTTAACAAGGGATTTGCATTAGACGTTATTTTAAGAATCACCAACTGTTTATGTTTTTTTTTTAAACAAAATAATTTGTTTTACATATCAAGAAACGCATCATGTACCATTCTTTATTTTAAGTTAAATCTTTAAATCTTCATTACAGGCAATATCTCAAAAGAATAAGAAATGTGTCCACAGGACATGGGTGCCCATACATTTCACTACTTTGTTAGGCTATAGACTGAAAGTGTTACAGAAGGACATTGGTACAGATGGACAAAAGGGCAAATATATGACAAAAGGACTAAGGCAAATCTATATACAGTTGACTCCAAAAGGCCACAAGTCTGAGTGCGTTATATAGAAAAAATACAGTAACTGACATGAAATTGTGTTATTTAGGAAATTTTAAAAATGGTATTAAAATGATATTTCAGCCAAGTCTTGTGATATTGCAGGTCCTTGTTGTGTTCAGAGACACATAATCAAAATACTTTTTTTTGTAAAATCTTAAAAATTTGAATCACAGTGTACAGTACTTTGATTAAGTTTCAATTTTATAACAAATGCAAATCTCTAACTTTATATGCATTTTGGTTTCTTAGATCAGCAGTCTCAATTTTTTGCTATGGATGACAGATGGATTCTGAGGTGAATCTGGCACCTTTGCTTGTCTGTGGCTCAGATATTGGATTATTTATCTTATTTTGATAATGATTCTTTATAAATAATAGAAGATGCTGAGTCCCTCTCTGATCTTCCTATTATTGTCTTGAAATAATTTATAATATATGAGCTTTGTTCTGTGATTTTGATCCTGGTAGGATTATTTTTTTTTTTTTTTTTCATTTTTATTTTAAACTGTAGCATTATAGCACATTGATACAGACAGCTAAAGATCAAAACATGTAAGCCTTCAACAGCATAGATTCACAAATTCAAGCTGTCTATAGCATTTTGTCAAAAGATTATTTTTTTCAGTATCACCCAAATATTTCACTGGATTTTTCTTTTAACATCAAATATTTATGAAATTGGCATGAAAGGTTATGTTTTCTGTGCTTTCAACAGTTTTTGCCAGACCTCTGACTATAACGTCAAAGCCAAGAAATGTTTCTGGAAATAATACAGACTGGACCTATGATTCTATATTAACTTAAAATACTTCTACAATTTGTATGGTCTTATTAGTTACTTCTTTTCCAAATTCTGACAGGCCACACCAATCCACAGCCATCTCCTTGATAAACAAATGTTTAAGATCAAGTACAAATGTATAAGCCCCATGGACCATGGCCGAGGTTAATGGATCACCAGCCAATCCCTATGATGAAGCTGTATAGCTTTCTGTTTAGTTAGCAGGATTTATAAACCAAATGATGAGAGAAATGTAATTTGAAACAAGCTAAGAGTAACCTTAAACTCTCAGCTACCTAGCCTTGATTGACATCGAGCTAAGAATAACCTTATACTCTCAGCAACCTACCCTTGATTGAAAACGAACTAAGAATCTAAACTTTAAACTCTCAGCCACCTAGCCTTGATTTGAAAACGAGCTAAGAGTAACCTTAAACTCTCAGCCACCTAGCCTTGATAGAAAACGAGCTAAGAGTAACCTTAAACTCTCAGCTACCTAGCCTTGATTGAAAACAAGCTAAGAGTAACCGTTAACTCTCAGCCACCTAGCCTTGATTGAAAACGAGCTAAGAGTAGCCTTAAACTCTCAGCCACCTAGCCTTGATTGAAAACAAGCTAAGAGTAACCTTAAACTCTCAGCCACCTAGCCTCGATTGAAAACGAGCTATGAGTAACCTTTAACTCTCAGCCACCTAGCCTTGATTGAAAACAAGCTAAGAATAACCTTATACTCTCAGCAACCTACCCTTGATTGAAAACGAACTAAGAATCTAAACTTTAAACTCTCAGCCACCTAGTCTTGATTGAAAACGAGCTAAGAGTAACCTTAAACTCTCAGCCACCTAGACTTAATTGAAAACAAAGCTAAGAGTAACCTTTAACTCTCAGCCACCTAGCCTTGATTGAAACGAGCTAAGAGTAGCCTTAAACTCTCAGCCACCTAGCCTTGATTGAAAACAAGCTAAGAGTAACCTTAAACTCTCAGCCACCTAGCCTCGATTGAAAATGAGCTATGAGTAACCTTTAACTCTCAGCCACCTAGCCTTGATTGAAAACAAGCTAAGAATAACCTTATACTCTCAGCAACCTACCCTTGATTAAAAACGAACTAAGAATCTAAACTTTAAACTCTCAGCCACCTAGTCTTGATTGAAAACGAGCTAAGAGTAACCTTAAACTCTCAGCCACCTAGACTTAATTGAAAACAAGCTAAGAGTAACCTTTAACTCTCAGCCACCTAGCCTTGATTGAAAACGAGCTAAGAGTAACCTTAAACTCTCAGCCACCTAGCCTTGATTGAAAACGAGCTAAGAGTAATCTTAAACTCTCAGCCACCTCTAAGCCTTGATTGAAAACAAGCTAAGAGTAACCTTTAACTCTCAGCCACCTAGCCTTGATTGAAAACAAGCTAAGAGTAACTTTAAACTCTCAGCCACCTAGGCTTGATTGAAAACGAGCTAAGTCTCAACCACCTAGTCTTGATTGAAAACAAGCTTAAAGTAACCTTAAACTCTCAGCCACCTAGCCTTGATTGAAAACAAGCTAAGACTAATTTTAAACTGCCTTGATTGAAAAGGGAGCCATGTATTTGCTACTTTACAAGATTGGTGTTTATAGGCAGGTGTAACTGGATATAAAACAAATGATTTTTATAAGATTATAGCCTTTCAATTATCAAATGGGTTACTTGATTTACATTTAACTCCTTGTTCAATATTTAATTGGTGAAATTTATTGCCTTCTTATGTGTTAGGAAATTTAAATAAATATATAACACTTAATACAAACTAAAATATTAATGCATGAATTGATTTATATCATAATTATCTCACTTTAAATATACAAGTTTTAAAAACAATAAAAACGAGCATTTACAACTATCGTTATAGACAAAATGGCTACAGTTTTGACTGGTTTACAATAAGTTGATGATAGTCAGATAACGATACCTGGTATTGTTTGACACTTCCTTCATAGTCTAAAAACTGAAATTCTAAACTTTCAGGAACAAAATTATAGCCATACTAGACGGTTAAAGGTATTACAAAGTATAATAAATTTATTTCTATCAATTCTCTTCAGAAATATTTTGTAATTCAAATGCAATTTATGGCATTTTAGAAAATTTAAGTAATTTATTGTTATATACAGAAAATAATTTATATATTAAATGATAAATATTTTTCATGATGAGCAAAAGAAATGTGTTTATTGTTCCATTTTTATTTTCTATACATAATTTACAAGTGACGGCAATTTCCCATGATAGTAAATTTATAAATATTGCAATATTCAAAACGAAAATATGACAATATGATAGAGTGTTAGCAATTGGAATTCACCAATCATTTTTTTTTGCATTCTGTTAATAGATACTTTCCAAACATTGAATAATTAATGCATTATCTCTTTAAATAGTTTGAATTATAATATTTTCCGCTCTCAAAACTATGCAAGAAATTTGGTAATCCGTGTTGACATCATTCAACAAGGAAAGTTGCGCCTCCCTATGTTTAAACTGCAGCTTAATCAAACAAAAACATTAAAGAGTCATAAAATGGTCAAGTGATTTGAATGCAACAACTATGTGCTACAAAGAAAAATTCATTTTTCAATATTGACATAAATTGTTTCTAACATCCAGAGGTTAGTACATTATCGGCTAAAGAATCGGAAAATCCTTGCGTCAATATTGGCACAAGCAAATTTGGCAAGTGACCTCAGCAAATTTGTTACAAATCCTCTAATTTCCGATCTTTCCATGCTAACATGATGAGGCAATTTCCCGAAAACTATTTCATTGGATACGTAAAAACTTTACAAAAAAATAATTGCGTATCAAAAATCATGAACTCAAGTTGCCATCTTGATATTTTACAGTTATTTTTAACACAACCATGTAGACAAATGAAAGATAGTTTCCTTTAAGGAAGGAGGCACTTACTTTGACATAGCAATTTCTGCGTAGGAACAAAAATTTAGCCAGTACTCAATACACTATGATCTTACAAAGCTAAAGAAAGATTGGCCGGAAGTTTGAAAAAACAAATGCTCAGATCTGCTATTTAAAGGCATCACAAAGAAACATGTTGCGTAAGAAAGCATGTTATGGGAGTGTTTGACATTATAACATTTAGCAAGACAATATATTTTTTTTGAATTCTATATTCTACTCTTCAAAATGCATGATTGTATTTATAAATATCCATGCAGTGGCTTATCAGTGCTGTGATAAAGTGGCTTACTTACTCTGTGAACCGGAGGGTTAAAACTACCAATACCACCACAAACTAAACTTTGGCCAGCCGGCATAGCTTAATCGGTTAGAGGGCAAGACTTGTAATCTCAACATTGTGGGTTTGATTCCCTGGCTGGCCAACTACTTATCAGTCTTTCGGAAGAGACTTTAAATCGAGGTTCCATTTATGAGTGCTTAAACACTTGGCACGCTAAAGAACCAGAAGAAGCTTCTTGAATTGGGGCATCTGTCTGTATCTGTATCTTGCACTTTCATTTACTGAGGTCAGTCTCGCCAATATCGGCAACCGGTGGTGAGTATACATGTATATAAACTCAAACACACACAATCTAAACTGGATTGTCCATTTACAGAATTCCAGCGATTTAGAAATTTGTAACAAAAAAAACAATTGCTATCAATATTTGTCATAACAAACCCTCTTACCACCTGTAAAAGTAACACAAAACTACATTTTCGTAACATGGCAATAGGTTGTAATTCTGCAAGGCTTTTATACAGCTCAGAAATTGCAATATTTGTTTCCGTCTCCCATTATTAACATGCCATATTTATACGGAGATAGTATTATTGATGTACTGTGACATTACTGCCATAGGTTTATTACCACATTTTCCAGAAGATAAAAGACGTGTTTATATCGCATAACATATCAAATAAGCAATATTCTCTGCAGCGATTCTTATTTTTTATATTCTTAATATCTGCAATAACGCTCAAATAGAAAACAAAAGTAGAGGTGCTAGTAATAAACGCATGCGGTTGTGTGCAAATTAAAAATTCTCACCATTCCCTAAGTTGACAATTGAGGAAATTGCCACTCTGCACGGAGGAAATCATTGAATGAACGATCAATTAAAGCTTTAATTATTTCTCTCTCTAAAACACATGAAGGCTCTGAGGAGGTAGCCATTCATGCCCCACTTACAAATCATTAATTACTTAAAATAGCTCACTTTATACAAATTACCTCCCTTTATAATAACAATTCAATTAACTGCTTAAACTGATTGGAAATGATAATATTTGATGAAACAGTATTTCAGTAATTATAGTCATGTATAGTATTGCTTTACTGATGTTGTAACAGTACTTAACTAACTAAAGTCTCTACAAGTACCAGTCAACTACCCTACTTAATTCAGCAGAAGAGAACCGCCTCCGTGGTCGAGGGGTTAGAGTCGTTGACTTCTAATCCAGTTACCTCTCTGGCGTGGGTTCGATCCCCGGGAGATGCTTTGGTAGTTTAGCGCAGAGGAAGGTTGTCTAGTACTGGTGTAACTCTCCAGGAACGATGGTTAGGAAACTACCCGCCTATATGACTGAAATACTGTTGGGAAAAGACGTAAAATAAAAAACAAACAAAATTAGCAGAAGAGGTCATGTGACTCCCTAGGAGATTATAACTTCAACACAACTTGTCTCAGCTACAGAAATATGTGAAAAGGTTCAATGTACACATTTTGGACCTTTATGACAATTAGAGATACTTTATAACGATGATTGTGTTATCATGAACTGATGATGATGTGGCAAATGATGAAATTGATGATTTAATATTATACTTGATAATTGATGAGCATTATCCACTTATAAATGTAACAATGATGATGATTATGATTATCACTGTGGTTGTAATGAGTTACGACGACAAAGATGATGATGGTGATGTTAATGATAATGATGATGAAGACGATGGATGTTGATGATGATGAAGACAAGGAAGAGAACGTTGGCAGTAACAGATAAGAAAATAATGACAGTGATGAATAAGACAATGATGATTGCAATAATGATGATGATTATGATGATGATGACAATAATGATGATGGTAATAACAATGATGATAATAACGATAATGATGATGATAAAGATGACAACCATGATGACGACAATGGTGATGATGATGACAATGATTGATTGTGTAAATGATTGATGATGACAATGATGAAAACTCCTAGAAAGACAAGATAATGATATTGATCATGATATTGTTATACATGCAATGTAAAAAATAAACTGATTCATGTTTGACTTTACATCATGTTAAGTACATTCACATTATTAAAAATGATTATGTCATAACTATTTGTCAAGTATAACAATCATTTTATCACGCAGATAAATTGATAATGCAGATCTACACTGACCATTGTGCATAAGGTGATAGCACTGTTCAAATACATCAGCCTGTTTTTTATCAGATAAAATATTTCAAAATGTTGATAAAATGAACACATTCATTGTAATCAGTTTAAAGCATTTTTCATAACCAAATATTTGGAGGTACACAATCTTTGGACTGTCAACGTGTTTAAACCAATACAGATCACCCTGATAATATTGTTTTATAAAGTCTGATTTTTCAAGCTGATAAAGTTAAAGAGTCATTGTTTTGGCAATGGTGTGACAAATTTAATACGGCCGAAAAAGTTTGATATTCAAGACGAGTTATGTACCGTATTGAAAATGCCCTTCTATTAAGAGTTCCATGGCCCCTAGTTTAAGCCGAATACTTGTTCCATTCCAGTTTGATAACCCCATTTTATAAAATAGAAGCCTTAAGAATAGAAAATATTTCTTATTTTTAGTTTTATAAATGATTTCATAAAAAAAGATTAATATACTTGTACATTTATGTAAATTTGATAAACATGTAATTGACTTATGGTACATTTCAACTTCATCCTTTTATACATTAGATACAATAAAATGATATTAAAGGGACTTAGAGCCGTGTGTCACCATGGGCTGTGTGGTCAAGGTCACTGACTTTGAATCACTTGTCATTCACCACTGTGTGTTTAAATTTTGCCATCGACTTTTGAATATTATGACTTATTTAAAAAAAAATAACAGCTAGTTTTAGGAAGGTCAGTGGTTCTACTCCGTTGCTGGCATGTGCCTGAAATAATGCACTGAGGGGCATCTGAGGTCTTCCTCTGCCAGTAAAGCATGATCTGAACAGTGGTGGCAGACTTATTAACCCCAACCCCCAAAAAAGTAGACACCTTGAAGTTTGTAGCTAAAATTCATTTATGATTTATTTTCCTTTGGCCCTATCGATCTACTGTACTAGTAAAAGAGAGGGATGATTCTATTTTCATTCAATGTATTAATAAAGGACATCTTAGGAGAAAATTGATTAAAAAATTCTATAATTAACAATTTAAATCTATGTACAAAAATAAATATTGCCTTGCAGGTTTCCAGCGTTACATGACAATTATAAAATTCATCAATCAATGAAATTTCTTTTAGATTTGTAAAATTTTATTTCAGACATTTAATTCCGTCAATTAATTCACTTCCCAGCGGACACAATCCAAAACAGTGTAAAGACTGAATAATCGTGTTATATATTTTGGAATTTTCTATTTCATTATCTTTCTTAGGTTCTAGAGTGTATGTAGAAATATACATGTAACATATGAATGCAGAATGAATGACCGTGAAGAAGAGAATAATTCATCCATATTTTGAATTCTGGACCCTTAATTTTAGGGGTCTAAGTCTCACATATTTTTTTTATTAATTTGAAATCATGTTGTTTTCATATAATTCTGATACAGATCATAATTTTACCTGGAAAGTGTGTTGGCAAAAAGTGATATATTTAAAAATCATGAATTATATTGAATAAATTACAATAGTCCTAATGAAATATTCGAATGCTAATTTTCTTTGGCGTTGCAGCAGTATATAATTTTCACACAACTGCCATCCAATTTATATCTTTCCATTATGGTAATGTGGTAAGACTTTTTGGTAAGTTACAGCTTTATATACCATTTACTTTTAAAGGCAATGGACATGGGCTGTATAATCATATTGAACATGTCACCATTCCTATACCTCTATGAAACATATCTGTAAGACATGCTTAAAAAATTCATTCAAAATGTTCTTCAAAAAACTTACTCTGTCTTTAATTATATATTTAGTTTATTACAAATTTATGCTGTAATATAGGTTTATGACTTGCCAGTACGTATGAATGCTTTACTTAGTCCCATAGTGTAAAACTTTATTAAAGCATGTTTTAACAGCCGTCTTTAATCCGATAAATTAACACAAACAGTCAACTAATCCTATTTGTAAAAATACACAACTAGTCTTTATTTCTTTGTTCATAAGTCTCTTTAAGTCGCTGAATTATTTGACTAAGTCATGAAATCCCCACCAAAAATTATGTAAAGAAAATATCAAATAATTATATTAAAAATGATAATAATCATATAAAACATCATGGTTAAATGATAAATAAAACATTAAGGGAATTATAGGTATATATCTATTGTCTATTATGTAATAATAATAGAATAAAAGCTTAAAGAGGTCCTTAATCTCTGGAAAGTAGTCTTCAACATTTCCACAAAAAATATACTATAAAAGCTAAGGCAATTTAGGTAGGAAAAAAGGTAGGAAGCAAAGATTACACTTGAAATGGGTTATTTATTATTCAAAGTTTAAAAATATGTTGTTTTTTTTTTTTAAAAATCGGCATTTCAACATCTTACTTTCTATGTATTCATTTAAATAAAGAACTGACATATCTTTAAAAAAAAACAACATGTAATTTAAGAAACACATCTTCGCTTAATCAATATTAACATATTATGGTAGAAAATATCAGAATTATTTATAGTTTAACTTTCAATTTTCTACTTTACGAGCATGAGATGTCACGGATAATAATTTTATATCACCGGACCCTTTGATCATTTCTTTAATTTATGACAAGGCAGTCTACATTTAATGTGGTTAAGAGAGCATCGAATAAAAAAAAGAACATTTAAAAAACATAATGAATAGCTTAATAGTAATATTTTCTCATGCAATGATTTCATACATTATCAATTTTCAAATTTTAAATTTTATTTCAATCAATTTGATAAAACCAAGTATCATACAATAAAAATAGTTGTCTAATGACATCACACTCGGGAAAATTTTCAGCACCGTTAGAAAAACAGGAGGATTTTTAAGTTATTGACATAAACCTAGAGAATTTGGAAAAATTTATTTTGCATTAATTTTCAAACAATATTTTTTAACTGAATAAAAATAAAAATATTCATACATGTGAACTTTTTTGATGATCAAGTGGGAGATTTTTCTTCAAAAAGAGGGAGATTTAAACAAAGAAGGAAGTCCTGACATTAAAAATAGGTAGATTTTTTTAATTTGTGAAAATACCCCTTATTTCAAGAAAAATCTTTGAAAATATGGCTGAAGAAATTGGGAGTCTCGCTAAAAATGGGAGAGTTCACATGTATGCTTATTTTAAAATTCTATAACAGGGCTACATGTAATATTTCAAGTAAAAGTGAATATAGAATTAAGGGCAACATAATTATATGCAGCATTAAAATAAAAGAGAATTATTCAGTCGAAGTCTATGCTTAATAGAAATTTTCAAATATATAATCTTATAAGACACTGTATCTTCTAGATCAAACAATAATAAATTATCATTATGGTTAAATATAATCACTTTTTCTCTCCAGAATTATAAAGTAAACAAATAGATTTTGTTTATATTTTGCTTGTATCAGCGTCAGTGTTTGAGAATCATCACTATAATGGCGGACAAAATGATTAAATATACCTAAATAAACAAAAAATGAATTTTGAGGAATAAAAGTTCTTCGGAACTTTTAAATATCATGTCAATGGCCATATGATATAAATTATTTATGTTACTTTAAAAACCTAACCCTTAGGTAATTTACTCTCAATTTAGAAACTAACATTGTGTAAAATTAGAAATTTAATGTAATGTATTGGGCTGAGACACTTTTAACATTATTTTCCTCCATGAAGCATGTAATATCGTTGATATCTTCTCGCTTAATTTACAGTCACCGCATCTCGTCTCTGATTATTTTAGCAGAAACATGCACTTAGGTACACATCATTCTATATCATAGTTTAAACATAGGAAAAAAAAAACGAAAATGTATACGTTAAAATTCTTGCAGAACGATTATTGTAATGCAGCCTATGTTTCAAACACTACTGGCTTACAATAATTTGTAATTCTAACATAACGTAAATTAGAAAAGCAATTACCCCTAGGCTTTCAGTACATTTAATCACTTTTCTCGGAACTTTTTTTTTCCCTTCTGCTTTTACCAGAATTATGGTGTGGGTTTTTTTTTCTGATGATCAATTTGATTTAATATTTGCCTTATCTAATTGTTAATCTTTGTGATTTATACTTACTTTGATACAAACACTTGGAATGTTTAAATAAAATGCCACAGCTTAATCTAAATTTATTACTTTTTAATTGAAGGTAATTTTCTTTCAAATTTGATATATTTTTCGTTTTTATTAATCATTTAAATACAAAAAAAAACAAAAACATTTATACCATGGCAAAGTAAGGAAAGAAACATTTAACTAATGTCCAATTAATGATAAAAAAGTTTTGTTTTAAAAAAAAAAAAAAAAAATACTTATTAAATAATGCACTATTACGTTATGATTATAAATGAAGAAATCATTGAAGTCTGAAAGGAGAAACATTTTTTCATTATAAAAAACCTATTTCCATTTAATTTCTGATGTTCATAGTGCTATCAATTAAAAATCAATTAGGTTAAATTTTTGTGTTAATTTATTTTTTATCTGACATTTTATAAGAAAAAAAGAACTCAGCATATCATTGATTTCATGTGTGTAAATCCTGAAAAAAAATTCTTCCTTCATAAAATGAAAGTGTGTTTTAGACTAACAAGAAGGAGATAATGATTTCTTAAATGTCTTTTGAAATTTAATAAGTTTGTGCCCATTGTTTGACAGACTCTGGAGCTGCATAGTTTTTGCTTGAAAATTGTTCATAATATTGTCTGAATGATCATGTCACAATACACAAACAGATTATTTGTTGAATAAATGGCAGCTGAAATATTCCACCTAGCAGGTAGTGAGTTGTACAAAATCTTGAGACTAATTTTGTAGTATTACATAATTTGTAATAGGGGATTAATTTACTTTAATTATAATGGTAATAGGGGCATCTAAGAATAAAGATGCCAGGGATAATTGTGTTACAAGCCAATCGAAACAGTGCTTACTAGAAAATGAACATTTATATTGATCAAAGATTTGTTTTGAATGTGCAGGCTGTGAGAAAACTACAAATATTTCATATTCAAGAAATTTGTAATGCCAACAATTATATTGACAATATACCTATACCAAGTTAAAATACAAATTTTAATAAAGAAGTTTGTTGGGGGAAAAAACAGCCAGTAAAATAATCTGATAATAACAACATTAATTTGTTGCATTAAACAAAATACTTTATTGATCTTAGTAAAAGTTAAGTTTAAGATCTTTTTGGCTTTTAAAGGGAGACACAGGCAAAATTTTCATTTCTTAGTTTTGAAATTTTCATTCATTATTCTGTAAATGTCCTCAAAATGAATACACTAAACAGTCAAAGGAACAAAACTATTCTCCATATAAAGAATAAAATGGTGTTTTCCTAACTTGACCCGCGTGGGTCAGGTTAGAGCGCTAAAATTTCACAATAGTTGTCACTCTGTACTCTGGAAACGTTAAAAAACATGTCAAATCAATTACTTAGACTTGTTTCAATCATACAATATCCACAATATTTGTTATTGTAACTTCCAGGGTTTGTTCAAATCGCATGACTTGTTTTTAAACTATTCGGTGATTCTGTTCGCGTCAAAATTTCGTTCAACATATATAGATATATTTAAACTTCAAACCCAAAATATATAGAATTTATACAGAAATTCATGTTGGGACTTTAAGAAATGTCATTTTAGGGTGATTTGAGTACAGAAAATCATTTTTATATTTTTGCCATTATTTTGCCTGAGTATCCCTTTAAAATACCATCATAAATTCATTTGTATCATTATTATATATAACCAAACATAATTTGGAAAAATAAATGAACAGGTCCATACTGATATTCAACTTTTAATGATAAATTATATAATTTTATTATAATATCTTTACTTCATTATTTTGCTATCATACATGTAATTAAGGCGTAAACAATAACATAGGGGACTTTAAGTGTCTAAAAAGGTGACCAGCACCAGAAGTCACCCTTTAATTTGCTAAAAATAAGTAAAATGAGCCTTTTTAAAATCAGTCCAATGTATCCTAATATTGAGATAAAATGAATATTAATTATACCATTAAATCAGGAATTATGTATGTGAGCATTATATGAAGCTGATGAGTTTATGAGCATTTAAAGTGGGAAAAACTAAAGTTTAAATTCATAATATTTTATTATTATTTTATATTATTAAAATATCATAGCTAGGCTATATTTGATCATCATCAGGTTGGGGTAGATCCATATATAAAATTATGACTGACAATATGATAATTATCAAATTCTTATATTGGAACAACAGATTAATTCATTTTGTTTGTCTGTCAAACTCAGTTCATTCTTCCTTTTTAATATTTCTTCTGTCTATCCAAAGTGTTTTCTTCTTCACAAACGGACCTGGGACATACGATATCGTATATCCCAGAACGGACATACAACGGATGGCATGTCTAAAATATACTAGAACTTACATGATAAGAGGCATTAATCAAACAATATTTTCCATATCATCACCAAATAAGACAATTTTATGATTAGAAAGTAAACAATATAGTTAGTTCAAATAGCAAACAAATATTACTCACTTTTCGTTCTCTCTCGTCCAGTTATAGTAATAATTCCGTATATTGCTAGCCCTTCCCATCCCTGGAGTAACCAAAGAGGTCCATAGCAGCATCAACAACAACTTAAAAATATAATCCAACCAGGTACACTTTGACATCGCCGAAAAATTACTAATCAACTAAACTAAAATTGAAACTAAAAAGGCACGAGATTTCGTTTCTCTATCAATTGTAAATCCTATCAACTGTTAAATCCGTGAGAAGTTTCTATATCATGTTAATAAAGCGTAATCCTCATGTTTATGTTTTGTATTCCAATGATTTTTAAAAATTTCCAATTATTTTAGAACTTCTGCTCTTTGCCGCGACATTTTGACAACTGACTGCTTGATTGGTAAACTAAGCGGACATGTATATGTCGAGTATATTTTGGTCACGTGAATACTGTTACCTGTGTAATAATTCAAGGGAGAAAAATCTTACAAACTTTCATTAATCGATCACAGTGGTCGTCCGTGTATTCAATGTATTCTATACAATTAACCCGTCTTTTAAACTTAAACTTTCACTTCTCATTCTATATTTTTCATTTTCTCTTTACAGTCAATCTTATTCACTTCTGTCTTCTTTCTATCATCATTTCATGATACAACAGTTGTATCCTTCCTTCCTTCCTTCCTTCCTTCTCAATTTTCTTTCTTTCTTTCTGTTATTCTTTCTCCCAATCAATTTTCTTTCTTTATTTATTTCTTTCTTTCTTTCCTAATCAGTTTTCTTTCTTTCTGTTATTCTTTCTTTCTTTGATTTTTTTTCTATGCATTAATTAATTAAATTGTTGAAATCTCTCTTTTTATGAGTTATTTTTTTTCATTTTCTTTTCAATTTATATCTGTAAACTTGACTGCAGCACAACAAACTATAAGGCTTTGGTTCATATGAATATATACCCAATTAAAGAGAAGGATTTTCAATGTCTTGTATGTATGCTTACATATTTTCTCTCCAATGTATCTTAAATTTTTAACTGACACAATTGTAAAGATAAGGGACAACATATTTTTTTTTCAATAAATGAGAAAGACTCGTGGAATATTTGTCATAATTAACTGGCAGTCTTTACATGGTTTGCAGAATAAATAAGGTGGGGAAGTTATGTACGCCAAGCTGATTTTCAATACCCGCAAACTCTGTAATTCAATTACCGATAATGTAGCTTTTTAACTTCCGACGATCCATGATAAATTAAGCTGAAACCGGTTGAATGACGACCCTGTTCCATTCCTGTATAGGACACAGACTTTCTTTTATGATTTAAGTGATGAAAATGATTTGTACTTGTATCGATTAAGTGTCATGTTTTTCAATGTTTTTAATGTCAATCAGTCGAAATAAATCATATTAATATATTCGCTGACGGCATTAAGTGGTAGACAATTTTTTTGAATATTGAATATTGAATTGAAGATGTAAAGCACCAAAATGCATGCAAATTGTTTAACGATTTTTATGTACTTTCTGTATACCAATGTTGATTTTATCATAACTCTAAAAGTATATTAATTCTGGCAGTCTGTGACATCTTTTCACTGATTTTTGTAAAAATAATGTCATCATGAGCATTCGACTCAGCAGGATAAGGCCTTTCATTGTTTTATAATTTCTTATAGCTTCTCAGTCCATTGCAGTCTGAAAAATAAAGTAAAATCTTCCATCCCAAAAAACAACTGATAATCTTCCCCTTTCCAGAGAGTTGATAACCCATCAAACACACATCAGTACTGGGGGTATAGTACTTAAATACCAGTTCTAGTACTTGCCAACTTCTGCAGTACCAGTACTAGGTTTTGGTTCAGTTTGAAGTAACTGTACTTTTATTTTGAACTTTCTTGCATATCAGACTGGCGTTTCCGTTAGTTTTACCCATGCCGGAAATTTCATCTGGCATGGGGGGTTCCAGATGAGTCGCGTGCTGTACAATGGCACGATAAAGATGACGTCATTTTACCATTATGAATGATTTTGTAATTCATACGCTGTTGAATGAAAGTAGTTACGGTTGTAATGATATAAATTTTCATTGAAAATATAGATAAAGAATTTAAAATATAATGGAATATGGTAGAATATGCAAGAAAAAATATCTGACATATGTTTGCGGTTCGGAATCGGAATATCCGTCCCTCGGTCACCCGCCCATGGGCGGTAACTCGGCAAGCCTCGTTACCGCCCAATGGGCGGGTCACCTCGGGATGGATATTCCGATCCGAAACGCAAAATATGACAGATATTATTATTCTTATGCCATCATTATGTAATACTCAATACCTCAATTATATAAAAAAAAATCCATTGCTTATGCCACAATTATGTGATAAACCATTGCTTATAGACAAAAACATGTTGGTTGATTATGCAAATGTCATGAAGAGATCAATTGCTTATGCCAGCATTATATGGTTATCAATTGCTTATGTCAACATTATGTGGTAATCAATTGCTTATGCCAACATTATGTGGTTGCCAACATCATTTAGAAATCAATTGGAATTATTGCTTATGACAACATTATATGGAAATCTATCTTATGCCAACATTATGTGATTATCAATTGCATATGACAACTATTGCATGTGCCAGCATTATGTGGTTATCAATTGCATATGGCAACTATTGCATATGCCAGCATTTTGTTGTTATCAATTGCATTTGACAACTATTGCATATGGCAGCATAATGTGGTTATCAATTACATATGACAACTATTGCATATGCCAGCATTTTTTGTTATCAATTGCATATGACAACTATTGCATATGGCAGCATTTTGTTGTTATCAATTGCATATGGCAACTATTGCATACAGCAGCATAATGTGATTATCAATTGCTTATGGCAACTATTGCATATGGCAGCATAATGTGGTTATCAATTACATATGACAACTATTGCATATGCCAGCATTTTTTGTTATCAATTGCTTATGGCAACTATTGCATATGCCAGCATTTTTTTGTTATCAATTGCATATGTCAACTATTGCATATGCCAACATTCTGTGGTTGCCAACATCATTTAGAAATCAATTGGAATTATTGCTTATGACAACATTATATGGAAATCTATCTTATGCCAACATTATGTGATTATCAATTGCTTATGGCAACTATTGCATATGCCAGCATTTTGTTGTTATCAATTGCATTTGACAACTATTGCATATGGCAGCATAATGTGGTTATCAATTACATATGACAACTATTGCATATGCCAGCATTTTTTGTTATCAATTGCATATGACAACTATTGCATATGCCAGCATTTTGTTGTTATCAATTGCTTATGACAACTATTGCATATGCCAGCATTTTGTTGTTATCAATTGCTTATGGCAACTATTGCATATGGCAGCATAATGTGGTTATCAATTACATATGACAACAATTGCATATGCCAGCATTTTTTGTTATCAATTGCTTATGACAACTATTGCATATGCCAGCATTTTGTTGTTATCAATTGCTTATGACAACTATTGCATATGCCAGCATTTTGTTGTTATCAATTGCATATGGCAACTATTGCATACAGAAGCATCATGTGATTATCAATTGCATATGACAACTATTGCATACGGCAGCATTTTGTTGTTATCAATTGCATATGGCAACTATTGCATACAGCAGCATAATGTGATTATCAATTGCTTATGGCAACTATTGCATATGGCAGCATAATGTGGTTATCAATTACATATGACAACTATTGCATATGCCAGCATTTTTTGTTATCAATTGCTTATGGCAACTATTGCATATGCCAGCATTTTGTTGTTATCAATTGCATATGTCAACTATTGCATATGGCAGCATAATGTGGTTATCAATTACATATGACAAATAATGCATATGGCAGCATTTTGTTGTTATCAATTGCATATGGCAACTATTGCATACAGCAGCATAATGTGATTATCAATTGCATATGACAACTATTGCAAATGCTAGTATAATGTGATTATCAATTGCTTATGTCAACTTTTGCATATGACAGCATTTTGTTGTTATCAATTGCTTATGGCAACTATTGCGTATGGCAGCATAATGTGGTTATCAATTACATATGACAAGTATTGCATATACCAGCATTTTGTTGTTATCGATTGCATATGGCAACTATTGCATATGCCAGCATTTTGTTGTTATCAATTGCTTATGGCAACTATTGCATATGGCAGCATTATATGGTTATAAATTGCTTATGGCAACTATTGCATATGCCAGCATAATGTGATTATCAATTGCATGTGACAACTATTGGATATGCCAGCATTTTGTTGTTATCAATTACATATGGCAACTATTGCATATGCCAGCATAATGTGATTATCAATTTCTTATGCCACCATTGTTCGATATTCAATTGCTAATGCCAACATTATATGATTATCAATTGCATTTGACAACTATTGCATATGCCAGCATTTTGTTGTTATTAATTGCTTAATATGCCAGCATAATGTGATTATCAATTGCATGTGACAACTATTGCATATGCCAGTATTATGTGATTATCAATTGCATATGAAAACTATTGCATATGCCAGCATTTTGTTGTTATCAATTGCTTATGTCAACTATTGCATATGCCAGCATTTTGTTGTTATCAATTGCATATGTCAACTATTGCATATGCTAGTATTATGTTGTTATCAATTGCATATGGCACCATTGTTTGATATTCAATTGCTAATGCCAACATTATATGATTATCATTTGCATATGTCAACTATCTTAGCATTAGCTTATGCCACAATTATGTGGAAATCAACTCTTTATGCCAAGCCAGCATGCAAAGCCATGCATTTTGTAAATTTCCTGAGCTGCATGCTGCTTGAAATTAAATTTGCTAAAGTTAACAATGGACAGTAACAAATAAATACAGGACATGTCCATTTCACATATATAGCAATGTAAAAAGGGTTTGCATGCTGCTCAATTTTGGAATTTTGAAAGAATTTCTTTTTAAGTTTCAACTTCATAACATTTTTCATTTCACATATTTAGCAAGGTAAACTGGGTAAAGATTAGGCAGTAAAATTTTAATTCTTTTTTTTCTCTTTTTTTATGAAAAATGTTTATACCTTAATTTTAGTGTTGTACTTACTTGTGAAGGCTGCAACAACAATTTTTTGTTTTGTTTCATACAAGTTTATATGGTAGTTCATTATGTTGACATATAACTGTCTAACACAGTTTTGTTATAATAATATAATTAGGTACTGTAGACAATAAATGCATGTTATTAGGTAAGTTCTTGCCATACTGGCAATTTGAAGACAAAATATTACCTCATAATTAACCATTGTTAAATTCTGTTTACCACGCCCACATGGTCTTGTACAAGAACAATTTGAGCCGCGTCACGACAAAACCAACATAGTGCGTTTGCGACCAGCATGGATCCAGACCAGCCTGCGCATCAGCGCAGTCTGATCAGGATCCATGCTGTTCGCTTACCAACTCTATAACAAGTAGAGAAACTGATAGCGAACAGCATGGATCCTGATCAGACTGCGTGGATGCGCAGGCTGGTCTGGATCCATGCTGGTTGCAAACCCATTATGTTGGTTTTGTCGTGATGCGGCTCAATTTATACATTGTGCATTCCTTATCATATTAAACATCTGAAACATCTCATTACTCTTGCAAATTTGTCTGTAGAGTAAGATGTTAACAGTATTTAACATGTCAATGTCCTTCAAAAAATTGTCTTTTTCTACTGCAGCTGTAAAGACAGTTACCATCTCCTAATAAAATGAATGTATTATAATTAAAGTTGGTACAATTTTATATAAATGTTTTTCACTTAAGATCTGGGATGTAAATTGCTCTAAGGTCCCTCTCAGATACTACAAGTAAGATGGGAAGATCCCTCATGAACAAGAAGTGATAATAATTGCAAACTTGGTTTGAGATCCGTCATGAGTAAAACAACATAATAACTTCCCTCATTAGTACAAACAATATCATAAGAAATGAAAATTGCAGACTTGGTTTGAAATCCCTCATGAGTAAAAACAACATTGTCAGAAATAAAAAATGCTGACTTTGCAAGAAGTGAAAATTGCAAATTTGGTTTCAGTTTACCAAAGAGAAATAACAACATTGCAAGAGGAGAAAATTGAACATTTACTTGACTGAGTCTGACAACTATTAACAGAAATAACAAAATTGTAAGAAATGAAGACTTGGTTCGACAGATGTTGTCTAAGTCACTCAACAGCAATAACAAAATTACAGAATCATGGAATGCGAAAAATGGCAGACTTGATTTTACTAAAGTTTTCTGAGTTCACTTTAGAGTAAAATTTAGAAAACTGCAGAATGAAGAAATTGCAGACATCCTTTAAATTCATTTGTTTAAGTTTACAATATTGTAAGAAGAGAAATTGTACACTTGGTTTTGCCGAGTCTGTTCATGAACTGTACAAAATGGTGAATTATAAAAACCCAACCATAGCAGACAAGCAAATTTCTTTTCTTTCTTTTTTGAAAGGAATATAATTATAATCTTCAAAAGTAAGGGGAAGAACCAGAAATATATACTGCCCAGATTAAAGTACATACTATTAGGTATTCTTGATGCTGGAAAAAAACACACACACATTTGTCATCACATCGCTTAACTTTGTAGTCTCAAAAGTTTTATTCTTTAAAATCAGACTTTAATTTGATTTAAGTATCATTGTTAGGCGTTAGGGTGGAGTATACACCTTTCATTATAATGCAATTTTCATGTTCTTTGTACCTAATATACTTGCTCTATGCCATGCGAAAATAAAAAAAAAATACAAGAATTTCAAACATTCCTCCCTTGCTTTAAATGTAAATAGACATTTGGTGCACTTTAAAAATCTTTGGACGCAATAATTGATAAAAAGGCATCTTGAAGCTTCAACACAAGAAAAAAAACGTTTCTTTTATGATAGATAACATCTTAATTTAGTTTTCTTTTATATTGCGTAAAATATAGTTAAACACTTGAAAAGGAGATCCTTAGCTTACATCAATAGATGGGTGTTTGTATATTTTTTTTCAAGAGGTGCAAATAAAGGAAAAAGAGTCTTTTATACAGAGCTTTGTAAACATACCTTTTCATTTGGCTGTGCATTTGGTAAATTGAGGTACTTGATGGTATGACCCTATTTGAAACTTTTGTCAATATGCTATAGCGGTAATATAATTCCTTCTTTAGCAACTTGAAAAACTAATTTTCTAACCGTTTAAAATATATGAATATTAAGCAGCAGTGTTAAATGAAACATTTATTTTGGAGACAAATGTAAATTTGGGAATACTGAGTACATTAATGATCTGAATTGTACGACCACATTATAAATGATCATATATTTTGTAGAATTATAGAAGAATGAAAAACCAAACTCTTTATATCTTATCATAAGAAACATGATTGATTAGGAAAAAAAAGTAGCAAAGAACTTAAAATTTGTAATTTGAATTTCTAAAGTATAATGATAATGGGCATTACAGGGAGTAGTCCAGCTGCAGGTGTTACTCAACTCTTTATGTGGATGGACTGTCTGGAGATGTTACAAGAGTGACTATGGAGATATAAGAAGTAAAGGTTCCAATATAAAACAAGCTGCTTTGTTACATACCCGTGCCGCTTTTGCAACTCTGTAAAAATGGTATGGCACAGCCATGCATATACATTGTATTTTGATGTGATATCACTTGCATTATACAAACATGATAGCGTTACACTATGGTTTTGTCTGTTTGTGATCTTCCAGTTTCTACTGTAAACAGTTCTTATTTTGGGTATGTGAAAAATAGAATATTAAATTCATGTAGGTTCATTACTATGTAAAATTTATTGAACGAGTTGAATAAAATAACATTGGGTTGCCAGAGCCTTGCATAATATAATTTTATTCAACTCGTTCAAAAAACTCCATATTGAACCCATTCATTCAACTCATTCAATATCCTCTATTTTGATATTGAAATTTCTTAAATAAATAACAAAAAGGACTGTTCCAAATTAAGAGCTGGGCAAATCCATTACATAAATTCAACAGTCTACTGGTAAACTGTCTTATTTTTACAAGGTCTGAACTGTTGATCTGTGATGTTAAAAAATGCTCTGTGAAATACTCAATTCTGACAGCCGCAACTGACTCTTACCGATGCCACCCATGCGACCTATGTAGAGTAAAGATCAGCAGCCACACTGGCATCATAGCCTGCACTGTCCACTATTCAGTCAGTATATGCCTACTTTGAAAACTTTCCCTAAAAATGAGGACTGGTTTTGTCGAGATGGAAAAATGGACAAGTCCGCATGGAAAAGGTTAATTAATACTCAGAGAATTACACCTTCCCTACATTGTCTTTTATAAACAGAATTTCAACATTTTAACCCCTTACACTTGCTGTGAATTTGGAACTTACCCTTGTGATTTTTTAAAATTTCAATATTAAAAACCTTAAACTGAACAGCTTACAGTATGTTGGTACAAGGATGTCAGTCTAAATTATGAAAAAACAAGGGTTAACAAAATCTTAAATTAATGACTTCCTTGAAAATACTGATCAATCTGATCAAATGTTGGCTAAAAAAATCTAACACGTTAGTTGTTTACAAAAAAAATAACAATATAAATAATTGAGACACACGCCCATGAAAATCTTTTCTCTGATATTTTTTATGTTATAAGACCCATGGTATACAATATAGACTGTATTACAAACTTTACTGAGGCAAGGTCAGTTTTGAGTGATGTATTTCATAGGATGTTTTTTATGTAGCAACCAGACACACTCTTATAAATTTTAATTGAAATTTCACAAAAGATAAAATCTACAGCACTAGACTATTTTGTAATACAAAACAGTTAGCCTCCTATCTTATCTTTGGGGTAGGTTAAATGCTCATAAATTATAGCTCTTCTCTTTGAAGGAAGAAAAAACTTCACTTTGAAAATTGTCTGACATGTTTTTAAAGATTAGGGGTTACATTTTTTGTGTAGTTTTACATTAAAAATTCAATTAGATATGTGAATGAGGAATAGCCCTCATTAATCTTTTATAAATATAATTGTATAGGCTAAACTTCAAGATTATTTCTTCTTCTGGCATGATAAGGTTAAATGTAAAAACAGAAATCAGAAAATTTGAAGAAAATATATAACAATGAGATTCATCTGATTACATCTGGAGCGGGGAATTTCATAATAAATATTTAATGTGTAACCAGATTCCTGATAACCTAATTAGATCATCGTAAGAAATATTATTTGATTTACTTCATTTTTGACAGAGTTTTCCGGAGATTCATTTCAATTTTTTGATAATTTTATCAAAGCCATTAATCAAAATTTAAATAGAAAATTTTCCGAGGAATTCCTCTCAGAATTAAGAAAATAAGCTGATGTAAAAACATGCCAATGAAGACAAGAGAAAATGGAAAGCTTAAATATTTAAATGCTCAAGAAGTGGAATTACTATCAAGAAAAAAAAATGTTACAAAAGTTTAAAAAGAAAAAATGTTAATGATCATTTGTTACAATACAGTCAAAAATGTGTAGTTTGGCATTAGCTTTGATTAACTATTTCGATGTGTTAATTCCTTAAAAAAAAAAAAAAAAAGAACAAGAAAAAAAAGAAAACAAATCCAAGTTCAAAATGGCGATAATTCTAGAGATATAGGTGCTAGACTTATAAATTTAATCATATATGATGTAGGTGATGATAACATACATTATATTTAAAGTTTGAAGTAAATCTCTGAAAAAATAAAAAAAGTTACAGAAAAAGTATGGACAATTCTATTTTCAAAGTGCAGATAATTCTAAAAATATTATAAACTTTGTCATATCATTATGATGTGGTTGATGATAAGGAACTGTCAAATGTAATTTGGTTGTTGATAAGGAACAAGTATTTGAAGTTTAAATAGATCTCTAAGAAATAAATAAATTTGAGTAAAAAAAAACAAAAAAAATCAATAACTGAAATTCTCAATTCAAGGGGGATAATTCTGGAACTGTTGGTGCTAGAGAAATGAATCTTGGCCCAGATGGTATGGTTGATGATAAGGAACATATTTTTGAAGGTTTAAGTAAACATTTTAAGTAGTACAGATGTTATTGTAAAAAATAACTTTTTTAAAGGGAAAACAAATAAATGTTCAAGGGGAGATTG
Source organism: Ruditapes philippinarum (assembly GCF_026571515.1). NCBI lineage: Eukaryota > Metazoa > Mollusca > Bivalvia > Venerida > Veneridae > Ruditapes > Ruditapes philippinarum. Next base: position 14,471 of record NW_026854805.1, on the reverse strand, counting down.
CTTCTAGAGTTATGAACCTTGTGACAATGTAACATATGATGTGGTTGATGGTGAGGAATGTATATTTGAAGTTTTGAATTTGATATCTTTAGAAATAAAAAAGTTAGAGAAAAAATTTTATTGCATAAAAACTTTAATCTTAAATCTGGATGCAGACACTAACACCGGGATGAATAGGACAGCTCTACATATATACTTCCTATAGTCAAGTTAAAAATGATAAATAAATGATTTTGTATAGATTGAAAGATGAACAAGTCCATTACGGTATATATATTTAGCATGGTAAGGCATTAAAGTTACAAATTATATACAAATACAAACTGGTACACAAAAAAGTACAAAATTATTAATATAATTTCCACCCGATTATTTGTGTTACATTCTATTATTTTTATAATATTTTCATTAAAGACCGTTCTTTTTTTATTTAGTGCAAGGGCAAGAAAAGGAATATTATTGTCATGATTTCAGATATTTTCAGTACTTTTAAATTCTTCATAACAACATAAAAAAGAATGGACATAATACACATATAATGAATCAACTTTTAACTTTATAAATATCTTTATTTTGTATCATTTTTCAAAAACAATATTTTATACATGTATATAGTTATCACAGATAGTTTACAGTACTAATTTCAGTAAAATAAAAAATGTTGATAATGCAGACACTCATGTAGACTAAAACAAAAAATTCATAACACATCTTAACAAGTAGAATCATAAAAACATGATATTTAAATGTTAAAAACATTGTAAAAAAAAGCTTTTAATCTATGTCATAACAAATAAATTTATTTTTTCTTGAAGAACAAAAGTTTCTCATGTATACCGGCAAAAAAAAGTTAAAACATACAATTTCATAAATGATTTCATCTATTGTGAAAATTAAAAACTGGAAAAAAAAATTGCAATAAAACCTTCAGTATTTTTTCTTTTGGTAAATGAAAAAGTTAATTCTCTTATATTAGATAAAAAAGCTTCTTTTTTTCTCATAACGTAAATAAAACAGTTGTTTTTTACATATAAAAATGGATGTTTGACATTTGAATAACAACAGTTTATGCTATACAAATAACAATTGGTAACACAACTTTTAACACATTGATAAAAAAGAAGAAAAAGTTAATTTTATAACATGTTCAGTGGCTTGTAAAAAAGGTGTCCTTACTTCCAATGTGTGTCACCTGTTATTTCACTTAAAAATATCAAAAACATGATTTTCACAGATCAACGAAAATTAAAATCTTGCAACTTTCATTTCACACTCTGATGTGAATATTAATTTATAATTGAATAACGATATTAGGATATCTTTTGACAGTATCATTGCCTCAAAAAAGTTAAAAATTTAATGTCCATATTTATGAGGTGTGTACAAATGGATGAAGAAAATATGTTGAGAAGTAATGAACGTCTATGGTTTCCATTCGATGACTCGAACAGCGATCTGGGCAGCTCGTGCAACAGCTGGAATCTCATCAGTAAGGTGTTTCTTGATCTAAAAATAGAAATAGAGACACAGTTATGGTTTACTGTTTCTCATAACATAACATTAAAACTGATATATGTTTTAACATAAGAATATTTTCCCAGATCAATTTTCTATTTTATGTAGGTTTAGACTATTAACTTGTGCACACTTTTTCATAGTATTTCGCTCACCCAGAATGATTATTCTAATTGTGAAAATTGACACAAAATTGAAAAGCGTTGCAACATATTTCAATCAAATCGGGCTAAGAACATCACAAAAATATGATTTTCAATTTGCTCTCTTGTGGCTAGATCCTCACTTATAAGAACATTAACCTTTAATCTGCATGTGACAAGTGCAGGCACATCAATGATATTCAGACAGTACTTATTTTGTTATTTTCACTAAAAACAATGAATGATCTTGTCCAGATTGAAATATGGAAAAGTCAATTAAAGGTATATAGCAGGTAAAGGTTAAACCATGATATTCGGACTCTATAACAACAGATATCACATATTACTGTATTGTCATCACTAGCAGGACATTTTATGCGCCAGATGATCCTTTTTCCCTTGAGCCACTTGAATTTCTTTAGAAATCATATCATAAATATTTCACCTTGTTTTCAAATTTTGAAAAAACAACAACAAAAAAAAAAGAATACCTGTCTATCATAAAGTTTACGTGCACCAAAGTGCAGTCATAAAACAAATGTAAAACAAAGAAGATTTGACACATGGTCGTAGGTAATTTATCTATAAATTTATTGCTTTTGTCAAAGAATGTCTTTTTGTAAGATTTACTTTGAAATCTTTAGCATAAATCCAATGCTTTAATCAAAGTTTTACCATAAATAAACAGAGAAAAAATAAGTTAAAAACCAACTGCAGGTCAGTGTTGAATCAAATACTTTATGTCTTTTTGTAAAACATTATCATTTGTTAAGAAGAAATTCAAATAAAAAACATCCTAGCATGATTGATAGTACAAACGATGCAGATTTTAATAGATTATACCCTCTTAATTGAGCAGTCTTTAATAACAAATATCTTTTAATTTAGACAAAACCATTCATCATTTCTAAATAAAAGTTCAAAATAAGCACTGACTCAATCATATACAGTGCTGACAATGATCCAGACAGTACAGGCATGCCGGGACTGGTAGCATTGACAATTCAAGTCACTGCCACCAGGCTAAGGGTGCTCACTAAGGGTTAAAACACCAAAACATGACATGAGTAGAGTATATTGAATATCCAGTTAAGGTAATCAAATCAGTTTTGAAACAAGTCTATAAAAGTATGCACATAGATAATCTGAGGGCCGCAAAATAATCATATAAAAGTAATGTGATTTAGATATTTATTGTAATACAATATAGTTCTCTTGTTTTTATAAAAAAATTTACAACCAGAACCTGAAAACCTAGACTATGTAATTTCTACAAATCCTTTTATAGTCAGGGTTTTTGATTCTAATTGTAAAATCTTGATACAATCTGAGTGTTTCTTGTTGCAGAGATTTAAGTTCAGCCTGTGTCTGGTGGTGATTTTCATTGCTTTTTTTATCAAAAGTTTGTACCATATATATAATTTCATTAACTTACTTTTACAGAGCTTTGAACTGATATTGACCAGCCTGTGACACTTGAAATAGAGCAAGCCCTCACTAACTTGCAGTATTAAACATACTTTTTTAGCCAAGCCTGACGCTCATTTAAACTGCGCTAAAGTCTGTGTATTGGAACTAGCCAGGACTGGTGTCATATGAAGAAACTTGGTCAGGACTCCAGTAGGGCTTAAAACCCAGCATGATTCCTTGCGTCAGAGGTAGACACCTTAAACACTAGACTCTGATATTAAATTCCTTCATACTAGCCTGTACATCCCAATTATATACTTTTGGCTGCTCAAATTTAGTACATAATGAAATTGGTCCTGAATTCCCTAAATCTCACAATTGGCCATTCTGAATTCAAAGCAGGGCAAGTCCATTACAGAAATTCAGGGGGTTAACATTGTCCTTGTTTTCTTGTAAATTACATTTTCTAGTTTGTCAAAAACTCATGATTGATAATCTCTAAGCTTTATATTATATCCTTGTATGTGAACACACAATAACAAGTCTGGCTTTTGATAGTTGCATTGTGTCTTTATTTTATAGATTTAAACTGATCTAAACTGAATCATAAAGTAGTTATAGGGAAGAATTCATTTCCCTGATGACTGGAAGAAAGACATCTGTATGATCCAGTTTGACAGTAAGTTTTATATCTCATTGAAATATGCCAATATGAATGATAGAAATTCAAATTTCATTCCACTTGAAAGAAAACTTTTTATAGGGTTATGCATAATAAGTGCAACCAGTGTAAACCTTTTAGTTTATTTACCTAAATAGGAGGTCTTTTCTGAAATAATGATAAGGTTGTATAGCTTCTAACTTAAATGATTTGAGGAGTCCTAATTTTTCTCAAAATGCATTTTATCATCTATATACATTTGTAGACCTTTTTGTGTGTTAAACCAAAAGAGACCGCATTTCTGGACCAGCAAGCTGTCACATCAGTGCAACAACTGACTATAAACTAGTTTGATATCAAACATTTCCTCAAGATTTTATTGCACAGGAAAAGATAGGGAAAATAGCTAGCCATACAGAATGCAAAGCTCAGATTTTGCTCAAACTTTGCTTAATAAGGATTCTAATTATTTGAAATCTCATTCAAAAAAAGTCTTCCTCATAATTCAGTGACCTAGCTCAGTAGCAATCTCGCTCACATGTAACCTTACTCATAAGTGACCTTACTCATAAGTGACCTTGCTCATAAGTGACCTTGCTTACAGGTGACCTTGCTGACTTGTTATCTTGTTTGTGACCTTTCTCACTGAAGGTGACATTGGTCTTAAGTGAACTTCCCCACTGGTGATCTTGCTTATTATTAGCCTTGCTCATAAGTGATCTTACTCATCCATAATCTTTCCCATAACCCATAAAGGACATAGCTAATGAGTGATTTTGCTCATTAATGTTCTTGCTCATGAGTGACTTTGAGAAGATTTGGGTCATTTTCCTTGAACATTATTTTCTCTTTGTTGAGTTAGTGAAAAAAATGCATGTTTGTGTGTATTCAATAAAGCTACATTATATAAATGACTAAAATAAAGCTTTATACACGAATATCAAACAAAACAAGATACAAACCTTGTCAACATGTTGTAACAGTGTACTTCTGCCTTCTGGAGCCTCTGATAAACATGTTAAAGCCTGAAAGAAACAACAACATCATCTGTCTTACATAATATGTTTCTTTTCAGCAGTATGAACAACATGTTACATACCACAAGTATATGGAAATACATATATGTATGATAATGGTTTTAATATATGACACAAACTTTTACATGTGGATTATTTATTGTAAAGTGTTAACCATAAATAACAGCCTTAATGAGTAACACCCTTTATAGGACAGAGCCAGTGCATACACGACATTGATAGACCACTGCATGCATGAAATTGATAAATCAATGTATGTGTGAATGATAAAAATGCAATTCATACTTCAATGCCTAAAACTAACTTTCATAAACTAGTTACCATTTTGTATTTATAGGATTTTTTCTACACTATGGTAATTTGTAAGTTAATATGTAAGAACAGTAATACACATTGTTTAAGAATATCAAATTAGTGCTTTTTCTTCACTTTTGTGCTCAAAAACTTGTATTTTATGTTTAATGTGAATACCAAGCAAGTGCATAAATTCCTTTCTTTTCAAGCTTTGAACAACATTAAAAATGAGTACATACAATACAGTACGACTATTCTGAATACCGACTACAGTATCACGTTGACATGAATATATACTCATAAATGTAAATTTTATAACCCACGAAACGACTATCCATATTTTCAGTTTTTTATTCAGCCGGCAATAAAACTTCAATATAATATTGAAACTTGACATTTTCAGACGTTGATTTCGTCTAGGGTTATAAATTTAATAACATAAAAGTTATATTAAGTAAGTAATGAAAAGTGTTTTGCTACGGTTATTTCAAGTGTGAAATGATTATTTGAGCTGTCATTAGATATACTAGAAAAAAAACACCAATGTAATGACATCTACCTACAGCTTCGTGCCCAAAAGGCCATATCTTTTCCTTTTTTTTCATTTTTGTTATGTCTGTTTCTAACCAATATGAAACATTTCTTGATGCTACTGCACAATGCATAAATTGATTTAAAGCACATCCAAAAAATATAAAGATGAGACAAAAAAAAGTTGCATAGCTTAATCATCTTTCTTATATAAGAGAGCTTCATGAGGTAGACAGTCAGCTTGAAATTTTGTTCTGACTAAAGGTATAAGGTAACAAGGTCTTTCAAGTCACTGCTAAGGTTTAAATATTATTGACTACATGTATTTCTAGATTAACTTGTAAAAGAAGACTTCAGGTACCCGTGCATGAATTATCCTGGCACAAGGTGGCACCTGAGTAGAATGACCAACCTTTCATAAAATATGCTAATACAGTGGTTGGTGCGCCAGACTAGTAATCTAAGTATTACTTGATGGGTGGGCTCAAACCCCATGAAGAGGCAAGCAGTTGTTTCTGTGAGCAAAAAACTTTACACTCATTGCTTAGTACTGGTTGGTTCCAGGAACTGACTTGAGAGTGTTTCAATAAGCTTATAGCTTCCAACATAAACTAAATAAATCAGTATAAACAAACTAATACAAAATCCTTGCCATGATTTAATCCCACAGCAGTAACAGACACTCAAATATGGAAGACCAAGTGTAAATGGCTTTGCACTATGAATAATCCAAAAATGTTATTTGAAAGCTAGTTGTTTTGTGCAAATAAGCAGGGAATAAAATATACAAAATAAAATGAACATATAATATCGCTTGGAATTATGTTAAATAATAATATGCATCATAAAAAGTCATTGAAAACTAAAGGTAATTTGATCTGTATATGTCAAGCAAGCATACTTATATTCAAAGATTCTTATAGTAGTGTGCAGTTAGTTAAAAGCTTTACCAAGTCAAATAAAGTCAGTATGACAAACTGACAGTTTCAGTACATGTTTTGAATTATCCACTTCAATTAGAGAGTACTTCAGTTTTGCATAAATTTCATGCAAGTGCATCATCATTTCATAAAGTACATTTTTACTAATGGTTAAATGATGTTAAATAAATGCACAAAAAGTTATAGTGCTCCTCTTAATTTATACAGCATTGTTTAATTGTATGTTAAAAGCAGTTCTTTGTAGTTATAAAAATGACATGACTTTAGATGTACGTAAAAAAAAGTTTGAATTATTATTCTAGAACTGTAGAACCAGGTCCGCAGGTTATAAAACTCCTTTCGAGTTCTGTCTCAAATCTCAGGATTTTCATTGGTCAGTGTACATTCTGTGATAGTTTATGACCAATCATATACCTGAGATCAGAGTTTGAGCTTGGTGAATTTCTTTATAACCTTCGGGCCTGGTCAGCTGGCAAATCTCAACTGTCTCACTAGACTATTCTTTGTCAATTCAATTTAAGCATTTTGATGCTGAATACCTTTGAATTATAAAATGGACTGCTCAAAGTTTATAGCAGGACTAGTCCATTTTACACAATCTTCAGGTCAAGGGTAAAATATGTGAAGTGGTATTCAAAAGTCCTTTTTTATAATAACAAGCTTTTATTTACAGTAAAAAACATTTCTTAAGAAGTTAATTTTAGTTTCATGCATAATTAGCTTTGTGCTTTTAGTGGTCCTAGAAAATATAATAACTGTCACAGCACAAATGTGTTAGAAAATCTACATCTTTTTTTCCTGTAATAACTATTAACAAATGTACATATTTTTTGCCCTTTCAAAATAATTTACATAGACCTGGTGGTATTCGCATTTATGAGAAAAAAGACGGATATTGATATAAATTAATTAGAATCCAAAAAGGCAATAAACATGACACTCATTGTTTTAAATTGCCGTTAAATCTGAATATCTTTTGATCATTAAAATTTCATACCTTTAAAGAATTTGCCCTCACTTCACTGGTAGGATCATCAACAAGGGAGACAAGTGGTGGTATTGCTTTCGCATCTAATGCTGTGTACTTTCCCTTTGTTGTTATTGTGATTCTGAAATAAGACAGATTCATAAAAATAAACATAATTTGTCACCAAAGTGCAGATAATTGGTTAACTTCTTATATAATTTTATAGGTGTTAACTTATTACTGCACTAATGTGACGTAATATATTTTATTTCAATCCACTATTTTTATCAAACCATGCTTATTGTTTGTTTGTTTTGGGTTATACGTCACATCGACACAGTATAGGTCATATCACGACGTTCCAGCTTTACTGGTGGAGGAAGACCTCAGGTGCCCTTCCGTGCATTATTTCAGGCAAGAATGGGTACCTGAGTAGAACCACCAACGTTTCGTAAGCTAGCTGGATAGCTTCCTCACATGAAAGAATCCAAAGTCCCTGTCGGGATTCGAACCCACAGTGGTGAGGGGCAAGTGGTTTGAAGTCAACAACCTTAACCACTCGGCCAAGGATGCTTATTGTCAAATTAACAAATTAAAAGTCAATATGTAAGGTACATATGTAGCTTCCTCTTTTGAAGGACTGCTGACACCCGTACATTTTTTAAGCAGCAGCAGAGAAGGGCAAATTATTCAAAACCACTAAGTGACTGAATCTGCTTACATGAATCTTGGATAAAAAAGCATACAATTTTATTTCAAATAATAAATAGTAAAATTTCAATTGTAAAATTCTAATAACATGATAAATTATTTGCGAGAATAGTATTTTTTTTACAAAACAAAAAACAGTCAATTCTAAATTTGTCAACAAATCTTCAGTAGGGAAAAGGTTTTCCAATAGAACATACATGTAATTATATTCGGCAGTTTCCAGATCAGGGAATCACTGATCAGAACTTAATGATATGACAATATCTTACATCATAAGAGCTCCTGCAGCATTAGCTTTAACATCAGGCGATTTGTCTTCTAGCAGACCAACCAGTGCTGGTACAGCATTCACCTCTACAGCCTTGTTCTTACCATCCAGGGGAGCACTATATAACCATAATTCATAATTAAGTTCTGACAAATGCTATACAATACATAAAGTTCTGAAAATTGCTGTTCAGTTCATAACAATTCATAACTAACTTATGACAAAAGCTAAACAATTCAAAATTAAGTTCTGACAAATGTTATATAAGTCATAACTTCTTAAAATGAATTTCTTAAAAACATTATATAATTAAACAACAATTCATAATTAAATTCTGACACATGCCTTATAAGTCATAACAATTTGCAATCAGTTTCTTACATAAGCTATATAGGTTACAGCCATTCATAATTAATTTCTTACAAATGCTATATATAATTTATCACAATTCACAATAAAGTTCTGACAAATGCTGCATAATTATAATGAAATTCAACAACCTCAATGTAAAAGAATTAAAACTTGAACAATTTCTGACAAATACACTGTGATATACATATATACAATAACACAGACTTTGATGCATCAAATACACAAATTTCTCAGAGTTGAGATATTAAAACATTCAGTGACCGCTTGGATGAGGAAAAGTTGTGCATAAGAAACATAAACTTATTTGACAGCAGAGACATTACAAGGGCAATAGAGTAAGAGGACAATGAAAAGGAATGGAACTCAAAGGAGTCAGAAATCTCAGTCTGAATAATTCCTACAAGAATGGTTCGAAAAGTAGAGGAGACAACTTTTAGCTTAAAGTTAAATGTTTGATAGTCAAGGGCTGATAAAAACTACTATTATCAATGTGAAACATTTGCTTTTGATAGATGCATGATAATTTAATGCAGAAAAATCCTGATAAAATGCAGAAAATCATAATAAAGTATCATATGAATATCGATAGACCTTTGACCATTGACATTTTGTGCTGCTTTACCAAAATTAAATTGAATACCTGTAACGAAAATACAACATTTACCTGAGATCCATGATGTCCCGTGCAGCACAAGCCCTGATGGCTGGATCTTTGTGTGAAAGAAGGGAGGTAAACACTTGCATTGCATCTGCTTTCAGGGCTTTTTCTGTGTCCACACGCATACAGAAATGTAATGTGTCTAATATAAGTTTCTGTAAGAGAAAATGATTGCAATCATACTTTATAAGCTTTAATTCTATTTTTTGTCGGGATTCATACTGACACTGTAGAGGTTAAAGGTAAAGTTTCAATCTTTAGTAAGTGAAAAACCTCATGCATTACGCCAGGTACGAGTTGGCACCTGAGTAGAACCATTAACCTTCTGTAAGTGAGCTGGATAGCTTTTTTCACATGAAAAAGTATAGTCTTGATAGATAAATGGTAAGTAAATTAAAGTCAACAATATTGACAACTCTGCCACAGATTGTGAGTATTTCAATGGTAATATAAGGTTTGTTCAAGAGCCAACAATATGCATTGAATCTAATGGCAACATTTAAAGGATGTCTGAAATCTTTATTTTCTTTGTTGGGTTTTATGCGGCACCAATACTGTAAAGGTCATTGGCAACCTTCCAGCTTTACTAATGGAAGAAGACCTCAGGTACCCCTCCAAACATAAATGCAGGCATGAACGGGCACCTGAGTAGAACCACCAACATCGAATAAGCAAGCTGGATAGTTTCCTCAAATGAAAGAATCCAAAGTCTCTGGCACGAGTCAAATTCACAGCAGTGAGGGGCAAGTCAGGTTTGAAATAAACAACTTAACAATTTTTAGCCATAGACACCCCTGTCTGAAATTTGTTTTGGTGCTCATTTTACCATATTAACAATGAACATATAGCAAATATGTATATCATCACACATATCTTGTATTTAAAGCAACATATATCAGCCATACAAGTTACCCACCTTTATTTCTTCCAATTCACTTTTTAACTTCATGACTAAAGTTCCGATCAAATCAGCTTTTACAATACCCTCAGCACCTGATGAAACAAAATAATGTTCCAAATAAGCAAACAACTAAACATAACAAAACCATTTATATTTTGTGATCCTGAATAAGATGTAAATTTTTAATGTAATGTACAGGGTACATAAAATTTCAAAAATTATGTAATTTAGCAGTAATTAAAAAATTAGCGTTCAACATCATTTGCCAATCAATGAAATCGCTTCTTACCAGTTGCTTCCTTTGGATTCTTAATTGTTTAAATCTCACTGAATAAACACTAACATACATGTATGCTTACAGACACATGTCTAAGTGGATGAATTAATATAAAAAACCCAAGGAGCTTTCTTTAAATACGTAATTGTTTCAAAATCTTAAACAGAGAATATTTTGGTAATGTGTTTTGCCATAATGAATTCATCAAATTATTTCAAGAAAATGTTAAAGTGAGAGGGTCTAAAATTCAACTTACCTAATGGTGTTTCAGAAATCATTTCAATAGCTTGATGAGCATTTTTCCTGGCAACATCAACTTTATCATCAAATAATTTTGATACTGGTGGAATTATATTGTGTTCAATAAATGCATCTCTTCCAATAGCATGACCTGAAAGGTATAACATCTGTGTTACAGGCTAGTCTAACCATTTGAGCCGCGTCATAACAAAACTAACATAGTGTGTTTGCGACCAGCATGGATCCAGACCAGCCTACGCATCCGCGCAGTCTGATCAGGATCCATGCTGTTCGCTTATGAACCCTATTACAAGTAGAGAAACTGATAGCGAACAGCATGGATCCTGATCAGACTGCGCAAATGCGCAGGCTGGTCTGGATCCATGCTGGTCGCAAACCCATTATGTTGGTTTTGTCGTGACACAGCTCATTTAACAAAACTGTACTGACAGGCAAGAGCAACCAGTAAAGATCAAAAGTAGCCTGGAACATCTGTGAGGTCCAACCAGACTTTATCCTGTTGACTATGGCTTATACTCACTATATTTTCATTTATTTTAAGGTGACTTATAGGTCTAATGAGTCGGTGTCTTTGTATGTATTTTTATCATGTACATGTATTTAAAATTTACACAATGTCACTATAATAAACAATTTACTTACTAATTTACTTATAAGTTATTATGATATTGCTAAATACATAATCTTATATATACATGAACATATATTCTCCCAAATTTAGCTAAATATTTTGTTTCAACACACAACAGGCATTCATATCTGCAGTTTCAAAGACCACAATGGAAATAAGAGTTTGATTTAACTCTTCTTTTTTCTTTGTTTAAATTGGTTAAATATACTGGTCGGGGACCATCAACCGGACACTTTTTGAACATTTTTCCGAACAGATTTCATAATTTTTAAATTGAGACCTAAAAATTTGACACAGTTCAGCTAGGTTCTTCTCCTATCTAACAAACTAGTTTGTTTATTTCTGATTGCATTGACACTTATATCTGAGGCTCCACAAGGAGGGTATCAAAATTACCTAAATTGTCTACACTACAGTACCATGTGTCCGGACAGATATGTACATGACATGATTTAATTCAGATAAAAGCTTGGGTGTTTTGATTTGTGATTTTCAACATGATAAACAATATTTCAGCAGCAAATGCTGAAGTTTTGGATATTCTATTGTTTACTCGCAAATGATTATAGCTGGTATATGAGGTCAGGCATTGCTTTCTTGACCCCCAAATTTCAACGTCAACATTTTTGAAATAGACATTGAAATATTACCATTTAAGGAGGTTGAAATAAAATTATTTACTTAATTATAGAAGAAACATGCATTTATTGTTGATAAAAAAGTGACTGACAACCACTGAACAAAGAAAATACTAAATTAAGCATTTTAGGGGCCGTCCGGGTTTGGTGGTTGTCCGGTTTTGGTGGTCTCCAACCAGTCTATAATTCAAGTCAAGTCTTGACTTGACTATATATAATGTTGTTTGATATGGGCATTTAAAAAGCCATTACATCTTGTTTCAGTTTTGTGAACGTTTTATGGTGTGCTACCATATCTCATTGTATACTGAAATTATCATTCACAAAAAAAAAGAAAAAAAAAGAATGAAGATTTATACTTACATCCTATAACATACAAGCACTCTGTTGATTTTTGTCGGACAGTGATATCTGCGTCTGTTAGCAACTTTTTTAGACTTTCTGCTATCCCTGTTAATTAATTAAATATAAAAATAGACTTTCGTCACCTAAAACTATGACAGGACTTGTTTAGGACTATTTTTTTCCACCAGTAAATACAACATAATACATGAGCTTTTACTCAAATTTGTTTATGCTACTGTGTGTCTCATAAAGTGAATTTCATTTACTTCTTTATATCTTGGTGATCTGCTATTAACCTTTGAGAGCTTTCTCCTTACATCTTTTGAGTCACAGGAACTCACTGCAAAAATATGCTGGCTGACTACTGTGACACATGTAAATTTGATTAAAATAAAAATACATTAATGTTAATATTGCTACTAAACTTATGGTATCATATAATATGACAAACAAAATTTAACTACTACTGGCTTTATTTTATTATACATACACATGTATATGTAATTGTCAAATTTAAGCAAAATCTAAAATTATTCTTTTATATCAAGATTTTCTGTAAAATCAACAAGGTACTTTTCATCAAAATTATCTCTAACACATACAAAAAAACAAAACAACGTAGAATGATGATAAACCTAGAAGATTTATATTTTGATCAAAGGCCAATTAAATAAAGCAATAATGATAATAAAAACATGCCTATGATATCTGGATTAAATTAGATCATCCAAGTTGCAAGTCTTCAAATTAGTTTGAAAATTCATGTCTGAACAAATTTTAATCACTTCACAAATTATGCTCCTGACACTTTGAAAATACATTAGTACAGATATTGACATGCATAGTAAGTTAAAGATTAAACATAAAATCAAAGGCATTCTTTTATTATTTTGTAATGTTAAAAATAACACACTAGAAGAACGAGTACATTATATATATTAAAATAAATTTGTAGACATGTTTATCTATTTTATATAAATTAATATATATCATTATATTAAGCAGATATAAAATTTAAATGCAACAAAACCTATAATGAAGTCAAAAGTTCAATCATGGCTAAATGTTCTGTATATCACAAGTTTGATTCAGATTTTCAGAGTATTATTTAAACTACAACATTATCATTTGTAAATATTTGAATACATATATAACAAAAATTTTCTTTTATTAGTGAAGTATAGTTATATAATAATGATTTAAAATGATAACATAAGCAAGGTTGAAAGTTGGATATTAGAAAAATCCTGATAATTTCACATTTGGTTTACAGCTTAGTTATAAAAATGGCTTTTGGAAGTCTAAAAAACCTGAATTTGGGAATAATTCTGAATACTGTCAATGATGCATTTACTTTTATGTAGTATGATAATAAAACATGAAACCAGTGCTTTAAAATTGAAAATTAATACAGAAATAGCAAAATAAAATCATGGTTTCAATCTTTAATTAGACAAGAAAAGTCTGGCTTCATTTTAAAATTTAGGCTAGGAATATAGAAAAAGCTTCTTACCAACTTTTAAAGCTTCTGCAATGTGTTCAGGGTCATGCAAGTGGTCACAGAGCGACATAACAGCCCTTTGTCTTGTCATCAAATTCTCATCATTTAGTTCCCTATTCTAAAAAGGTAGTTAAATATTCAAATTACTAAAATAATCAGTCAGTATTAATGTAAATCATCCAACTACAAGTATTGTCATTCTGAAATATTATAACATCCAGTTTATTGGAACCACTGCATTTATTTAAAAGTTTAACATGTGAATAGATGCTTGTTGCTATTACTAACATAATAATCAGCTTTTAATTAACTCTCATTTAAGGTCTGTTGAAATTCCTGTTCATCATTCATGCTAGTTCAAAATATTTTTTTTAGAAATATCAGCTTGTTGATATTTTAAGATCAAGCA